>NC_134484.1:420575910-420668410 GCF_040206685.1 Ascaphus truei
CATTCTCTCTCTCCCTCTTCCACCCTCTCTCTCCCTCTCACTCTCTCCCACCCTCTCCCACCCTCTCACCCTCTCTCTCCCACCCTCTCTCTCCCACCCTCTCCCTCTCTCTCCCACCCTCTCTCTCCCACTCTCTCTCTCTCTCTTCCACCCTCTCTCACTCTCTCCCATCCTCTCTCTCTCTTCCACCCTCTCTCTTCCACCCTCTCTCTCTCTTCCATCCTCTCTCTCTCTTCCACCCTCTCTCTTCCACCCTCTCTCTCTCTTCCATCCTCTCTCTCCCACTCTCTCTCTCTCTCCCACCATCTCTCTGTCTGTCACCCTCACCCACTCTCTCTGTTTTATCTTAACTGCACTATACCTACACCGAAATAACCTATTCTGCTTTCTTCCAGATCTGACTCTCAAGTTTCACACGGGAGACATCGGAAGAAAGCAGTATAGTACCTTAAGGGACTGCGGATCAGGTAAGATCCCAGGCGGGATTGCTGCTTTGGAAATTGTTAAGAGGGGGCATCCTGACACTGGTTCACGTCTGGCTTTTTTTTTTTTGGTTCGGTTAGTGAGGTCAATACACACACACACACAAACACACACACTGTACTTTTCAAAATAAACCTACGTTTCTATGAAAATGTAAGTTTTTGTTTTTTTGCGGCCCACATAAACTTAAACCTTGTTTATTTGGCCCGTGTTAGCCTTTGAGTTTGACATGCTTGATCTACACCCTCTCCCTGACTCTCTCTCTCTCTCTCTCTCTCTCTCTCTCTCTCTCTCTCTCTCTCTCTCTCTCTCTCTCAAACACACACACACATACACACACTCAGACACACACACACACACAGACACACACACACACACACACACACACACACACACACACACACACACACACACACACACACACACACACACACACACTCAGACACACACACACACACACAAACTCAGACACACACACACACACTGAGACACACACACACACACTCAGACAGACACACACACACACTCAGACACACACACACACACACACATACACACACACACACACACACACACACTCAGACACACACACACACACACACACACACTCAGATACACTCACACACACTCAGACACACGCACAGACAGACACACACACACACACACACACACACAGACAAACACACACACACAGACAAACACACACACACACACACACACACAGACACACACAAACACACAAACACACACACACAGACACATACACACACAGATCTCCTTCTGCACGTGCAGCTCACACAGAGATTTGACAGGGGGGAGGAGGGCTGCTGTGAAGACATACCCCTGCCCGTGGGATCTCCACTGAACTACTGAACTCTCTGCACCTCATGGAGGGGGCGGCCATGATCTCTCTGCACAGAGGGGAGTGGTTCTGTGATCGCAACTATGCTGTTATGCTAAGACCCGGCCAGCATCTGCAGCATATCTCTCTGCACGCGAGGGAGGAGGGGGGGCGTGATCACAGACACGCAGACACACACACACACACACAAAATCAGAACGGGGGAGGAAATCGGAGAAGGAGAGCAAGGCAGGCATGGAGCAGTAGTCACCTGACTTGCTCCATGCAGCAGGAAGAGGCGGGCAGCAGGAAGAGGCGGCCTCACTATGCAAGCTCCGATAGAGCTGGCTCCGGGCCAAAAAAAAATTCTGGCAGTGTACCAACACGCGCCAGCCAATCGGGAGAGAGACGAGGTTTTTTTTTTTTTTGCCTTTGCAGAAAGCGCGCGCAGCATGAGTTAAATATTGGCGAGCTGGGCCGCAAATATGTTCATTGTGGGCCGCATGCGGCCCGCCGGCCGCAACTTTGACATGCTTGATCTACACCAATGTGTTAATGAGCCATATATATTCCACTAAATATCACATATATGTCCCAGCATGAGTTTCCAAATTAAATAATATAAACCAATTAAAAATAGTGCTGTGGATGCCTATTTAACCCAAAAAATGTATTAAATACTAATAAAAAAAATATATAAACAAAAAAATGACAATACTTAAAACATAATATCCTTGTGAGTCCAAAAAATGACGTCCAATACAGCAAATCAAAAACACTGAAACAGGAAACAGGCAGCCTTCTGATAGGGCCCAATGACCTCCACTCAACCTGTATAGAAAAAGAAAAGAAAAAAAGCGCTCAATCTTAGTGCATTACTGTATAAAAAATGGATTTAATGCTCCAAAAAACTCAATGGTTAAAGTCACAAACAATGAAGATAAAAAAGCATGTATGAGATCAATACTCATGCTCCGATTTGTACATCATTTTTGTATATAGGTTTATTTATACCATACCTTTCTTTATGCCCTTAGCTTAGTTATCTACCTTTTTACAGTAGCTTAGGTCTTTACCAGGGTTTTTTTTAAATATTCAGCTTTCTTTGTGTCGTTTTATATAGTTATCAGGCTCATTGTGCAGACACATTTTTTGCTTTTGATTTATTTTTCAGCATTATTGATTTTTGTCAATTTTAGTCAGTCACAGTCTTTTTGTATTTTTTGCTGCCCTTAGTGTGTATATGTTTTTAAATGTTAGTGTTCTTTTTGCTCGCTATTAAAATCTATTCATTTTCTATTTTGACTTTAGTTTCCTGGTCTTTTGGTATTATGTTATCAGTTATTTTGTGGTATATTTAGAGTGCTGCTTTCGGGATTGTCTTAGCCTTTTGTGTGTTCAATATATATATATATATATATATATATTTAGAAAAAAGGAAAGAGAAAGAAACAGGCGCACACCTAGTGCATTACCACAATAAAAATGTATTGATTGAACATAAAATCTTACAAATGCCCACTCACAAAAGTACAGCAAATTTAGGCGTGTATGAGATAGGCTCTCATGTGCCATGCAGCTCGATCTCCAGCGTCCGTCCGCAATCAATGGCGTCGTCACGCGTGTCACCTCCGTGGAACCGGATCCGAAAGAGGGATCCTTCGCCTTCGGTGTTCAATCGAATTGGTCCCTCCAGGAAACAGACACCTCCAGTGTAGCTAATGTGTGAGGTTGTAAGTCGGGAGAGCAGCACACGGGAGCCAGAGTTCTACAATCAACCTGCAGCAGTGCTTGTGGGCAAATGGCGGCCAGAATCTAGCCACGCCCTACGCGTTTCGTCATCAAATGACGACTTCTTCAGGGTCTTCAGAGTTCTCCAGAGGTCTGGATTGAATGCTTAGCATTCCCTCTGGGCTATGGTCTTCTGTCTGGTCATTGTGGTTCAATTCATTCATCAAGGGTTATGGTCAGTTTCGTGCTCGGTACGATTCATTTCCACAAATGGTCAATATTTATATATTTATAATTATATATTTATTTGTACTTTTATTTTTATTTTTATTTTCAACATTATTTTTTATTTTCATTTTCACATTCATCCTTTATTCATCCAACTTATTATTTTCATTCAGTTCTCAATCTCCTTTACAAATTTTCACTTTATCTTTATTTATATACACAATATCATGCATTAAACACAAATATTCACATTAATAAATGTATTTATTTATTTACACACACATATATGTATATTTTTATTAGATCACAGTCATCAACACAAAATTCTATATTAAGTATGAATATATCTTTCATGCACATATTTAATCATATATCACAATATCTAAATTTAAGTCACCATCGCTTCCTTTTCTCTGCCTTTGCTTTGGATCCATCTAACTTTGCCTCCTCTGACTCCATGCTGGTATCCAACAATGGGTAACTATCCTGGTTATAAATTAGATTTATTCTAGTGGCAAATATGGATTAATGTATTTGATATCATTGATCATTGGTTCAAATTAGATATTAGTAATTTGTTTTCAAGTAGTTTTTTGTTTTTTAATTAATTTTCATTAAATAATTAAATATATGTAGTAAGAGTGTGTTAATTATATCATCTGATATGTATATCACTATCCCATGAGATAATTTTTTAATTTTTAATATATTCTTCAGATTTGTTTAAATACATTTATTATTTGTCTTGAATTGATCTCTAGCAATCTAATCAAAATACAATTTATAGTGCTGTTTGTTTGTTGATTAATCTCTAGATTATCCACTCAATATGTACATTGATAACATCAGCAATGTTGCTCTATTCATAGTTTGTACTTCACTCCCTGATAATCAATGGGGTCCTCATAATATGTATTACTCGTGTAGTCATACTCATATGCACTGTGTAATTGCTCTATTCAAAGTGTTTTTTATATATATGTAATTGACCAAATTGACTGCTTTATTACTTTATTGGCTAATATGCTGGGTACCTACCTATAAATATCAAGGACTTATGCTTGGAGGGCACCCCTGAAGAAGTCATCATTTGATGACGAAACGCGTAGGGCGTGGCTAGATTCTGGCCGCCATTTGCCCACAAGCACTGCTGCAGGTTGATTGTAGAACTCTGGCTCCCGTGTGCTGCTCTCCCGACTTACAACCTCATACATTAGCTACACTGGAGGTGTCTGTTTCCTGGAGGGACCAATTCGATTGAACACCGAAGGCAAAGGACCCCTCTTCCGGATCCGGTTCCACGGAGGTGACACGCGTGACGACGCCATTGATTGCGGACGGACGCTGGAGATTGAGCTGCATGGCACATGAGAGCCTATCTCATACACGCCTATATTTGCTGTACTTTTGTGAGTGGGCATTTGTAAGATTTTATGTTCAATCAATACATTTTTATTGTGGTAATGCACTAGGTGTGCGCCTGTTTCTTTCTCTTTCCTTTTTTCTAGATATCATTAGGGACTGGTGATCCCTTCGAAACGGGCTGCAAGAAACCAAAGACTTTGCCACTGGAACAGGACTTTATGTATTGAAGGTTTTTTATTACATTTTTTATATTTTTTGGCTATTTTTTCCATTTTTTACCTAATAAATATATTTTTTAGATTTTTTATTCTTTAGGGTTAATTGTCAGGAGATTGTATTGTTATTGTATTTTTTAAAGTTCTATCATAGTGTATCAGCCTACTCTAGCTGCCCCTCCAAGCATATCCAATTAGCTACTGCCTCTCTCATCTATATCTATATATTAACTGGGATATTTAGCGGCGCTACTTCATATTGTTTTTTTGTTTTATATATATATATATATATATATATATATATATATTTAGGCACTGTACTGTGTATTTGTGTCATAGGATGTAGCACTGAGCTCTGTCTGTGATTCATGTTCTGTCTCTGGTTTTAAAAACATTGAGCAGTAATATATTTTTCTAGACTCCAATATTACTACTCAAATAATTACTGCTTTAATGATCTTTAGTGAAATCAGACTGGAGATGGGCGAATCCGCCCGAATCCGTTTCCTGGATTTTCGCTGATATTAGCCCCAAAATCCGTTTTGCGATGTAAAATCCGCAAACGGATTTGGGCGCTTTCAACCCACGCGGATTCATAAAAAACCGCCATTAGATACAACCAGTGAATGGATTTGTAGAAAGCAATCTGCAGACTCAGCAATCAGTTGGCGGATTCTTAAGATGCCACACCGGTCCCACGTCTGAAGTTGAGACCAACTTCCGCATGCGCGTACAGACTGGCAGGGAGAGAGGCAGCAACAAGAATGAGGGAGTATGGCTCGCAGCAGCTGCCGCCCAGCAGCTGACCTCTGGCCAGGCCCAACTTCCAGCGCCAGCCAGCCCAGTTCCCCACAGCCGCCAGGCCCAGGACAGTTCAACTATCTGACACTGACAGCCCAATTTCTTTGTTAATTGTACAGGACTATGCCACCTTTTTCCGATTACGAGCATAAGAAAATTTTCAAGAGATAGATAATACAGATATTGTGTGTGTTTTCTTGATTAAACAGCAGTGACAAAAACAACCATAAATCCATATTTAAAACTCTTATTAGAAGTTTAAACTTACTGTAAATTAGAACAATTGCTGAAATTATTTTGCATTTGCAGTCATGTTTGCCTTAAAGTACACCTACTTATTGTGGGAGGAAACTCTGTGCTATGACGAAAACTGTACATCAAACACTTTCTGTTGTGACTACTAATCATTTCTTACTTTTCTGTGCCCACAAGCATCAGTGATTTCAAAAGATGTGAAGTAAAAATGGTAGGGAAGAGAACTGAACACACTTATTATTACTCTGCTGAAATGTGAACATTTTGATGAGGTGACATTATCTAAAAATTACTGTTTAAAAGCCATCATTATCTCCGTGCAGCAACAAAAGAATTGACAGAGCCCTTTATGCTAGTTGCTGCTATTTTTTGATGTGGAACAGTACATTGGGAATGGATTTGGTTACATACTGTAGTATGGTATGTATTTATATGTACGTACACATACTGTACAATATGTGGCCTAAAACACTGGAACTAAAAACAATGTATAATCATTTAAAAAAATGTATAACATTTTATTTATAAGGTGCCAATATATTTTTCAGCAGTGATTTTTCATGGCTGGCTGTTTTTTGTACCCAATATCATTACAAATATTGCAACCATTATCCGCTTAAGCACTCTGGCCAAATTGTAAACCTGAAGGATGTGATTAAAAAACACATTTATCTTATCAGGGATAATAGGACCTTTGTGAATAGCATGCGTATAAGTCATTTTGTAAAAATTACAGATTCACATATTAGTTGTTATTACTTTTCACATACTAAATCTAAAAAATATGGTATTACAACTGTCATTAAAACACAGTAATCACTTCATTATCGTCTGGGGAAAAAAAGCAAATAAAGGTTTATTTTACTAAACATCAGGCTTTATTGCAATTCTGATACTTAGAGATCATTGAGGCTCATTCACTAAACTTCGATAAGTGGCTTGTAGAACTATAAATGCCCTTCTAGCATGATATTGCCTGTTTTGCAATTCACTAAGCTTTGATAACAGGGCAATATCGTGCTATAACGGCTTTTTATAGTACTATTTAGATGCAGCCACCAGTATTCGACACATTTCTGTGAGATTTCTGCAGCCAGATTAATGGCCCATCGGATTAACGCAGCAGGTGTCCCTGCAGTCCCCCACTGTATTAATCCAATGGGCCATAAGTCTGGCTGCAGAATCTCACAGAAATGTTGCAGTTTTACTGTGAGAAATCCACAGTATTTTCCCAGGCAAGTCGTCGGATACTTGTGGCTGCATGTGTAACACTCTGGCAAAAAAAAGCCGTACGATAAGCCCAAAAATGCCCAAAATCGATTTCTGTTCCCAGAAACTGCTATTCAATAAGCAGTGATAAGCATATCATACAATGAAAACTTGCAATATTTTGGTGTCAGCTAAAGGCTGGTGCTAAAGATATTGCAAGATGGATGAAACCATTTTCTTTAAGTTTTACTGCACTCGATTCGTACCGGAGGCCGACGGGGACCCCCCAGAGACACACAGGGACCCCTGGGAACTGGGGCCACTATGGCAGTCAATGGGCAAGCTGCAAATAAAAAAAACCAGCACCAAACAAAAGAAGACATTCAATTTGAATTTTAATAAATAATTCCAATAAACCAATTGATTGGCACAGTGACACACTATACCCATATAATATGGGCATGGGTTGCCACTATGGCAGTCAATGGGCAATCTCCAAATAAAAATAAAACAGCAAAAAATAAAATAGACATTTAGTTTGAATAAAAGAAATTCCAATATACCAACTAATTAGCACAGTGGCACACCATGCCCTTTGGGCATGGTTTGGCACTATGCCAATGTACAAGCTGCAAATAAAAAAACCCAGCACCAAATAAAAAAGACATTCAATTTGAATTAAAACAAAAATGCCAATAAACCAATTGATTGGCACAGTGGCACACCATGCTCTATAGGCATGGTGTACCCCTATAGCAATTTAGGATCTATATTGTCATCCTGACAGGACCTCTCCATCTGTTCATCCAGCTTAAAACCCACCTGCTTAACGGATCATATGGTTAGCTCTGTGGCTGATACTATAAACTTCATACTATACTTTGTCCCTTGCAGACACACTTACCAGAACACCTTCCTACTGTCTCTGTATGCTCTTCATACTTACCACTTAGATTGCAAGCTCTTCGAGACCGGGACTCCCTTTCCTCCTATCACTTTTACAGTATGTCTGATGCGCTTATTCCCATTATGTGTTATATTATTATGTATTACTGCTGTGAAGCACTGCAGTATGTACCTAAATTACTCTATATAAATAAACATATACATACATATGCTGCGGTTATGATAATGAGCATCCTTTGACATGTAATGCTACACTGGATTATGTCACATGATGCTTGCGTCAGCATGCATTGAATGTAAGGTGCATGCCCACTACCATGGAAATCAGTGAACTTTAAAGCTACATGGTATAGAAATTCATTTTCTCTTCTTCATACTGTAAGTTAGTAATTTCACTGTATTATTCCAGAATATTTTTTTGTGAAGTCTTGATAAAGACTCGGATGCTTGAGTCGAAATGTAAACTTTTTGTAGGGTATGAAGTGCAATAAAGTATTTTCACTTGGTGCTAAAGGAGAGTGCCTTGGTACTGTATATTTATATGATAATAGCTAAGCCTGGATGTCATCAGTAGGCATAAAACATGGGAAATCAATACCTTACTAGACTCTTTAGCTTGCAAAGGCAGGGTATTTAGGGAGGGGTCCATTATCTACTGTATATGCATCCATGACGGTTATGAATGCATGTATTGCTATGGCTTAATATTTTTGTCGTGTGCATATTTTTGTTGTCACGTAGCGCAGGTTGTCTTCAGGGGATTTCGTTAGACTGTACGTATTGTAGCTGTGATGTAGATAGCTGAATCTCCATGTTAGCTGTCTGGATTACAGAAAGTTAAAAAAAATGGTGAACCAGAGGACTGCAATTCCATTATGCTATAATGCATATTGGGCAAACAGATATGCCTGGATGTGATTGCATAAGCTTCACCATGCTATTCTTCCGTGTTGTAAAAAGTGTAGAAGTCTTAGTGGGATTTAGTCAAATTGGCCCCCCTCCTCACCCCTCCACCCCCAAATGCAAGGTGCAAGATACAGCAGCAGTTTTATAAAATATTAATTCAAAATGTGCCTTTCCCCTTTATTTACATCCAGTGCAGCAGTAGTAGTGCCACACTTTGATGCTAGAAGACTCTGATAACTAATCTCTACAATATGAATTTGTTGGTTTTGTCTCATCAGAAATATGGTCTTCTACTGTAGATGATTGTTAATTATCTGCATTCTAGGATTCCTGATATGGTTGCTGCATGCTTTCATTGTGTAAACACACCATGACATAACAGAGAAAGAGGTCCTGCATTTGCAGTTTATAATGTACAGTTACTGAGAATGCTTTACCTGTACCATACTGTAGGTTAGCTACAAATTCATTGTTACATTGCAAAACAAAACCTAAATAAAATATTTACTCACTATAATATCTGAAGAATGTATTTAGATTTGCAGGCTGCTTGGAACATCTATACAGAACATGACAATACCAGCACTGGATTATAAATCAATAAAATAAAGTGATTTATTGGTCACATTCAAGATAGAGTGCTGATGTTTTTGTCCCCCAGAGGGATCTTCTTCAGGAATATAGATATCAAAATATTCTGCACTTTGTGTGCTACCTTCAATGCCGATTTGAGATTAATTATTTGACAAACATCAAAATGCTTGTGAGATAAAATTCCATAAAATTGAAATGGCTTGTGAATACTCAAGGAATATTCAACAAACCATGGAGGAAACATTTTCAGTATATCAGGTGTGGATTATACTACACTTGAATACATTGTCTCTTCCTACCACATGGTGGTACTGTTCCAATGCCAGTGTACAGTAAATTACATTGTATGTACTAGATTGTATACCTTTGCTGTTAACAATAAAATGTTAGATATATAGTAGCTCCCTTTGGTAATAACCTTTCTAGAATATGTTACTCTACAAATGCTAGATAATTAACAGGCTCAGTAACCAACCTTTAGATAAATAACCTTTCATGTTTTTCTATTAAGAAAATGTGAAAATAATTATACTGTATGCTGGTCCTTTCCAACTAATCTCTATTTTCTGTTCTATTCCAATCTCCTTTCTCCTTTTTGGCTTCACTAAATTAAACATTTATGACCAGTAAATGCTTTTTCTCAAGTTGAGATAGCTATCAGTGTTTAACCTAATCACAATATTTAATGTAATCCTTTTTTGATTTATATATATAAATGTATGTGTGTATATATTTAAATTTATTATATAATATTTCCAGTTGCAGCATTAGTTTATAATACACACATTTTCTGGATTTTACAAATCCTGCTGCATGTTGCGATTTCTGCAAAATTCTTTGTCTTCTCATTTCTAATCTAAGGCTGCAGCTGGAAATGTTATGCTTGACTAATGTTAGATGGTGACATGAATGGTGGCTTCTAATATATGCATTTAAAGAGAACATTCTCCCATAATTACACGAGTCACCTATTTATGGTTTGGCTTTGGAAATAGGCACTGCATAGTTCTTTAGACAACAGATTCAATAGGGGAATCTGAGGATCAAGTGCTAATTGTTTCATATGCTTCTTTGTCTCTTTAGGCACCAGAGATTCAGAGGCACAATAGGAGCTGGCATAATGGCGGCAGCCAGAGGAAGTGTACCACTAATGTCACTGATGGGAATAACTCGCATAGTATAACTAGGTTACCTACAGGCAATTAAATTACAGTGTCAGTCCACCTTAATACAGTATGTGGATGATTTGTCATTGGCCTCTCAATCTCTAGAAGATTGCAAACAAGATTCTGTTTCACTGTTACAGATATTGGCCACTAAAGGCCATAAGGTAAACCGGTCAAAACTGCAGCTGTGCCAACCAAAAGTATTATACTTGGGACAAATCTTGTCTGCCGGCCATCAGTCTATTAACCCTGACCGTGTTACACCCATTCAACAGGTACCACGCCCTCAAAACGCAGAAACAAGTAAGAGGTTTCTTGGGAATGGCAGGCTATTGCAGACAATGGATATCAAATTATTCACTACTAACTGAACCATTGGAGATGCTAACCCGCAAGGATGTGGCAGAACCAGTCCCTTGGACTGAAGCAGCAGAACAAGCGTTTTGCATGATAAAACAGCATTTAATAACCGCCCCATCGCTGGGTTTACCTAATTATACTTTGCCATTGTTCCTATTCTGTCATGAACAGAAGGGACATGCCTCAGAGGTACTTACACAAACACACGGCAATAGACAGCGCCCAGTGGCTTACTATAGCACCCGATTAGATTTGGTGGCTCAAGCATTTCCCCTGTGTCGGAGAGCTGTTGCGGCTGCCACAACTTTTGTTGACATGGCCCTGAATCTTGTACAGGGACACACCTTACAGGTTTATGTCCCCCATGCAGTTTCTACTTTACTTTTGTACAGGTCCACACAATTGACCAATAGTAGACTGACCAAGTAAGAGGTAATATTACAGGGCTCTGAAAATATTACAGTACACAGATGCACGACATTAAACCATGCCACCATTCTATCTTCACCAGATGCTGGGATTCCACATGACTGTATTTTACAAACAGACGCAGTCACGCAGGTTAGAGGGGGGTTATTCGAAATTCCTATTGCAGATGCAGATATGGAGCGTTTGATGTAGACGGCTCCTCCTACAAAAATACTGCAGGTACAAGATGTACAGGATATGCAGTTATCTCAGACAAAAAATATTAGAGAGTGAATCACTCCCTTCACCTTTTTCAGTACAAATAGCAGAACTAATTGCAGTGACACACGCTTATATTTTGTCACTAGCCAAGACTGTAAACATTTACACAGACTCTCGATATGCATTTGGAGTTGCTTATGACTTTGGTGTCCTCTGGCGCCTGAGAGGATTTATTACTGCAACTGGATCTCCAATACAGTACACAATGCACAGCTGGTTCAAAATTTGCTGGAAGCTATGCTACTTCCTAGAGCTCTTGCTAAGGTCGCAGCACATACAAATCATACAGATAGTTTTTCCAAGGGCAATGCATTTGCAGGCTCCATCGCCATACAGGCAGCCTCAAGGCCATATGTAGACGCCTATGCATTATTACAGCATGATGATCCAAAAAATATATATATCATAACCTTTAGATTTAACTTTTTTTTTATAACTTGTATTTTATTGGTGTGTAAATACATGATATACATTAAAAACATAACCAATACATGGTGAACAGGGTAGCATATATTACATAATGATGTAGGTATAACATATTTAATGAGCCCACGCGGTTTTTCGAGCCCTACTCCGCCGCGTAGGTAAAGATCTTATTTTAGGTGATATGTATCCATGATAAAATAATATTTGTTACAAACAAGGAAAAATAAATAAATAATAATAAATTAAAAAAAAAAAAAAAAAAAAAAAGGGGGGGAGGAGGTAGGTTAGAGGGGGTGGAAGGAGGAAAGGGAGCGTATAGGGTGAGGATGTAGTGGTTTCAGGAGTCTACTAAGACGGCTCATGAACTATAGACCCTTGTAGAAGATCATGTGGCAGTATAAGTAGTTAATAATGAGTGGGAATGGTGATCCAGCTGTAAACTTAGTTTCCACTCCACCCAAGGAGAACGCATCTATTACTATTATAGCCAAATTGTGTCACGCTCTACCCCTGGGATGTCTGTCTGAGCTAGCCATGGGGCCCAAACTTTTAAGTAGTTGTCACCAGTATCATTAACTAGGCTTGTTAGCTTTTCCATCTGGCAAATATACCAAATACGGTTCCGAATCTTTGGGATAATTGGAATTTTGGGGCGTTTCCATAATGCTGCGATCTCGCACCGCGTGGCGATTGCAAAGTGTGCAATTAGTTTGTTGTTGGATTTTGATAGGCCCTTTATAGGTCTGTTTAGGAGAAACAACCACGGGTCCGGGGGGATTGTGAGATCGAATATTCTCTGGATCCAATTTCTAATCTTTTCCCATATCGGGGATATCCGCGGGCAGGACCACAGCATATGTAACAGGTCAGCTGTTCCTCCACATTGTTTAGGGCACAATGGAGAGGACCCTGGTATGAACTTAGATAATTTGAGTGGGGTGAGGCACCATCTCATGAGGACTTTATACATAACCTTTAGATTTAACTTTTTTTACAAGGACTTGACTGGGGAGTTACTCGCTGACTGGGCAAAACAAGGTTATCAACAGATAGGAGATTTCTGCCCTTTAAGGCAAAACAAATCATAAAATAAATATTTACAACTTCATAGGAGACTGACTAAACATGCAGCTCCAGCCCTCTCTAACGGGACAGCCAGTTAAGCTGGTTATCAGCCCAAAACATGTACAAGTACTGGTAAACAATATATACAGGGGCTTATGCAGTAAGCAGCGATAAGCCACTTATTGCCAACTTATCGCCAAAAAAAGCCTGCTGCTATTCAGTAAGCTCCGATAAGTCAGCGATAAGACAGCTTTTCAGCAATTTTTTTTGCCGGAAAAAAACAATAGCCAAACGCGCGGTGATAGGCCACTTATCACCACTTATCGCCAGCTTTTCAAACTTGTTGTATTCTAGTGCCCCAATTAGCTTACCGAGACTAATCGTCGCACTAGAATTGAGATTTCCTCTCAAAATGGCCTTGCCAGGAAAAGTTGGCAGGAAGGTGGTGAGAAGCAGCAGATAAGCGGCAAGACAAGACTTGGGGAAAAAATGCATTTTCCTGCATCAGATTGATTCTGGGAGACTCCAGAGCTGATATCTATTAATTTCAGCACCGGAGACCCCCGACATCAATCCCATGCAATAAAAATGCATTTACAGTCAACTTCATTACCTTAGCGGCAAACCGCTAAGGCAATTATGGGGTTAATGGATAACTGAAGCTTTATTGGGGGCAGAGGGGGTGAGTGAAGGTGGTACTTGGCCCTTCAATCACAACCTCTGCCGCATGGAAACATTACAATATGTTAGAATCACCAATATACAACCACCACCTTTGCCCCCACATGAAACCATCATTTTATGTAAAACAGGATTCCTACTAGAGGCCTGTGAGGGTCCCTGGGTGGTCCCCTGGGTGTCCGGGGGTCCTCGGGTGGTTCCCGTGGGTGTCCGGGGTCCTCGGGTTGTGCCTGTGGGTTTCCGCTGGTCTGAAGCAACTATCCTGTTGTAAAAATAAATAAATATGGCATTCATTTCAATAAATACACCTCCCCCCTCCACCAAACACATACAATACAGTAATGGGCGAAATAACTGTTATCCAGATATGGATAATAGCTCATTTGCTCATTATTAAAACAAACATTAGCCAGTCAGCATTAATAATGTAAATAAAAATGTTTCCACGTACCCCTGCCATTATGAAGGGCATCCTAGTCAGCATACTGCAGGGCCATGTCCTCCGTTGCTAGAAATAATAAATTAAATGAAATACTTTAATGGCCCCTAACCTCTCAATTGCCTTAGCAGTTAATAACCGCTATAGTAATTAAGGGGTTAACCCCCATCCCCCGCTAGCCACCCGGGACGCCTAACCACTTGTGTAAATTGATTGGCATTGGGTACTTCAAACCCATATAATATGGGCATGATAAGCCACTATACCACTCAATGGTTACCCTAATAAAAAGACATTAAGGCCAAAAATACACAATTTAAAAAAAAAAAAAAAACAAGCACCTAAACACCACAATTCAAGAAATAGTATTACTAGCCAACAAATGTTATTAATAAAAGCACTAACCAACCAAACAATTAAAGAACTTAAAGTATTAACCAACCAATCAATAAATCCATAACACAACTAGCCAAAAGACCAATTAAAATCAGTAGCCAACACAAGAAATAATTAATTAAAAATGGTAATCAATCTGATCCAAACATATAAACAAGCCAGCAAAATGTGAAACAATTAAAGCCAAAACATAAACTGAAATAGAAAAAAAAACCACAATATAAAACATGCATTTGCCAAAAAATAAAAAACATTGGCTAATACTGTATTTATCTGTTTGTATATTTCAAGATTAGATTTTTCTTTGCTTTTTTATTCTATGGTCAATCCAATTAGCTTAAAGGAGCAATCATTCAGTACACACTTCCATTTGTTCTCAAATTCAGAATCTAAAAAAAACAAAAGTGGGGGACATTTTTATCCTTAATCCCCTAGGTATTCTATTAGATTTTACATAGTTTTCCAGGGTAACAATATCCCTGGTGTCAAATGTTAAAAAAAATTCCAATCTCAAGAATTGATCTTTAAGATCCGATACATCGTCACATTCCACATCCAGAGAGTTAGCAAAAACTCTTTCTGCCCTTTTAATTCGGGCTGAATGATCAAAACAATTAATTGGAACTTGATTTTGATGAATCTTCCTGTACATTCTCTTGTATTTACATACTTATAACACAGGATTAGTGTAGCAAAAACAAGTTTATAATCTGCACAAATATATACAGGCATACCCCGCATTAACGTACGCAATGGGTCCAGAGCATGTATGTAAAGCGAAAATGTACTTAAAGTGAAGAACTACATTTTTTCACTTCGGTAGATGTAGGGAGCCGGTATTGCTGTTCAGGACGTGCCTGTGTCTTACTCACAGGGAGCATGCACAAGCTGCTGTTTTCCAATTGGGCAAGGGGAATCAGTGCGTCACACAACTACGGCGGTCTACAAAGCGAGCTTACGGACACAGGGGAATGGTGCTATTGTAAATATGTCTGTACTCATGAGTGGCCGTAAAGTGAAGGTCTGTATAGCGGGGTATGCCTATATATAAACCTTGGGAATAGCAGTAAGCAATATATGAAAAAAAAAATGTAATAATGGGGTCACCTTCTTAATGATTGGAATGATCAATGATAGGGTAATCAAATGCGAGCTACCATAACAAAACTACAGAATAGTCAAACGGCAAAAAATGGTTCTCAGCTATGGAATAGTCATAAATATAATAGTTAAAGCTTGTACAGTATATGCAAACTGGACGGCTTTTAATTGGGTTGTAAGGCTTTTGCGAAGCAACTTTCATGTGTGGACACAATATTAGAGATTTTTTGCCTAGTGAGACACCCTCAGCACTCACAAATATGACATTAATAAAGTAGTTCAAGAGTTGGCATACAGTTATGCAGGACAAAAACATTTCAAATGCATGAAGCCAGTACCTTTTCCCTTTTTAATTGAGCCTTCCGTCCTCTATGAGTCCCAGCCAGTCCCAGGTGTGCTGATCCGTAGTAACGAAAGTCCAGAAGTAGAGATGAAAAAATACGGCACTACCATAAGCAAAACATCACAAGGTGACCCCAATGAAAATGATTTATTGAAGTCTCGTGGACAAGAAGTTAAAATGCTCACCACCAACGCGTATCGCGCTACATGAGCACTTTATCAAGGTTTATGCACGTAAAAGATCGTAGTACCTTTCAGCTGTGCCGGTAACAACCTAGCTTGTGAGCAACCATCTGATTGGCCGATCAAGAGTGTGTATACTCATATTCTATTGGTTATTCAGAAAGCCACGCCCACAAGGGGGGACAGACCACCAAAGGCTCCCCTACAATGAAACATGCAGCCAGGTGGGCCAGCTAGATAGTTGTGTACTGTTTTAAGCCTTGTCCCATATGCAGGTCACAGGCTCATAGGTTTGCCGTACATGACATGAAGTTTATATGCAATAGTGCCCCGATCAGCACTATCACAATTAAATGAATAACCACCACTGTGCCCATATAATTTTATGCATACATTTTATAATGAACAATACAAATAGGATGTAACAGTGCAACAAAACCTACCAGGACACAAATAGGCAATTGTGAAAATAATTAAGGAAAATATAATTACTTTGTGGGAAAGGTTCTGATATTATAAAATACATTTTAATGCTTGCATTATTTTAATAGATTTGCCTCATGTCAGAAACTCTTACATTAAATTAAATTATGTGACAGGATGTAAAATCCATAATGTAAATGTGGAAATAATATTCATGCTCTCCTGAATTTTGTATATATTCTGGTTTACCTCTCAGCAAGTGAGTTGTTTATCAGACAATTAATGCAATCATGTATTATTTCCCACAATGACAAACTCAGTAAGTTGGAGCAATTGATTTATTTAAGGGTTCTGTTGCAAAGAGGCAGATACATATAGTATGCCTTCAATTTTCCAAAGCATTCACACAGATATACATAAAATACATAGTAAGCTGACAGCAAAGACTGAATTCCTAATGAATGGTCTCCATTACTGCTTCAAATACGTAGCTACCCAAAGTGGACACTAATTTAATGTATGGTTTGCAATGGATTGTTATAACAGATAATAAGAGCATTATGGCAAGTTTTTTCAAACAATTACAACAAAATTAACAAAATTAGGTATCTGATTTGTGCCCCCCCCCCCAAAAATAGATTTCTCACCTACCCCTATTATTGTTATTTATTTAATTGGGGTGTTTAGGTGCTTGTGTATATCTTTTATTATTGTGTATTTTTGGCCTTCATGCTTATTTATTAGGGTGACCATTGACTGCTATAGTCCTGCTATAGGAGAATTGAGTGTGTTATACGGGATTTGATAGGAAGCCAGAAGAGGGATTTTAGCAGGGGAGACGCAGAGACAGATTTAGGAAAGAGTAGAGTGATTCAGGCATGCAGCATTAAGGATAGATTGTAGGGGAGACAGGTGAGAGTCAAGAAGGCCGGACAGCAGGAGGTTACAGTAATCGAGACGGGAGAGAATAAGGGCCTGAGTCAAAGTTTTAGTGGTCGAGCAACAGAGGAAAGGGCGTATCTTTGTAATATTGCGGAGGAAAAAGCAACAGATTTTAGAAAATGAATGAATGTGAGAATAGAATGTGAGAGAGGAGTCGAGTGTGACCACTAGGCATTGTGCTTACGCTACTGGGTGAATGATGGTACTTCTAATGTAGAAGGAGGAAATAGGACCAGGTTTGGGAGGAAGTATGAGGAGCTCTGTTTTTGCCATGTTTAGTTTAGTCGGCGGAGGGCCATCCAGGATGATATAGCCGACAGACTTTCAGAAACTTTAGTCTGTACAGCAGGTGTAAGGTCAGGGGTAGAAAAGTAAATTTGTGTGTCATCAGCATAGAGGTGATATTTGAACCCAAGGGATGTGATTAGGTCACCTAGAGAGAGTGTGTACAGAGAAAAGAGAAGGGGTCCCAGGACAGAGCCCTGTGATACCCCCACAGAGAGATCGATAGAGGAGGAGGTGTTTGAAAAAGAGACACTGAAGGTACAATGGGAGAGGTAAGAGGATATCCAGGAAAGAGCTTTGTTACAAATGCCAATAGTATGTAGAATGTGAAGGAGAAGAGAGTGGTCCACAGTATCAAATGCTGCAGGGAGGTTGAGTAATATGAGAAGAGTATAATGACCTCTATCTTTGGCAGCATGGAGGTCATTAGTTATTTTAGTGAGGGCTGTTTCCATGGAGTGAGCAGTGCGGAAGCCAGATTGTAGAGGGTCTAGGACAGAATAGGTGTATAGAAAATTGAGCATTTGTAAGCATTTGAGTGCAGATTAGTCAATTCTGTTCTTCCATCAACTTGGCAGCCAACAGATAACAAATTATAGCTTTTATAGAAATGACTGCAACTCACAAAGCTATTGAATGGAACCAGTGCTTAGTCATAGAGGGCCATACATTTATGAGTAGTAACTGAAACTCATAGTGACATTGTTTGTTACATTCTAACATGGTGTTTCTTAATTAGACATACGTGTAAAACAAAAAGTATTTGCGTGACAAATATGTTTAATTGAACACCGTTCCTATATTGAACTTGTCTGGCATATCACTGTACACCTTTCCCTTGTAAAAATATACTTAATATTCTCTTAAAGAGATGTACTATTTGCCATCACTCTCTCTGTACGTAGTAAAATCCCCATTTTCACTGCTCTCATTGCAAAGAACCATTTTCCTTTACTGCTGGTGAAATTGCCTTTCCTATAATTTTACTTGTACCGTCTTTGAGATGAAAAGTTCCATTGAAAGTTAATTGAACTTGAATATATTTGTAAATAGTAAATATCCCATTTTAGTCATGTCTTTTCAATGTAAAAAATATTAATATGAAATATAGTATTATCGAACTTTATGGGAGGTTAGAACCTGTAAGAAGCTGTAAAACGTCAGACCCTACAGTATTTGATGTTTGGCTTTCTTTTATATTTAGTATAGCCTTATGTCTAGCCAGGTATCTTTGAATTCCCTCACTGTATTTGCCCCTACAATCTCTGCTGGAAGGTTGCTCCATAAATCCACAACCCTTTCCTTTAAGAAGTTCTTCTTCATAATATTCCTTAGCCTGCCACCCACCAGCTTCAGAGCATGACTTCTTGTTCCAGCACTTCGCTTTTTCTGAAATATGCTTTTTCTTGTGCTTTATTGAAACCCTTTACTCATGTAGTAAATGTTGCAATCATATCCCCCCTCTCCCATCTATCTTCTAGGCTGTATATATAGTACTAACCTAATTTAATCTTTCCCTGGCCTATACGTTTTATGCTGTAGATCATGCACCATTTTAGTAGTCGTTTACCTCTTCATATGCAACCTATATCCTGCTGGCTTCCCAGATAGCTTTGTTACATTGATTGCTTACTTGAAGTCAACTGACATTATGACTCCCTGGTTCTTCCTTGTATAGTAATTGGCCATGTACTGGCTGTATTCTGCCTTTGAATTTTTAATCCAAGTGCATTATTTTGCACTTTTTGGTATACAATTGTACTTGACACACTCTGGATCATTCCTCCAATCTACCTAATTTATTAAAAAAAAAAATTAGCCCCTGGAGTTTCAACCCTGCTGACGATCTTTGTGCATTCTGTAGATAGGTATACGTTTCCTTCCAGACCATTTATAATGTCGCTAGTACTGTATTAGAGAGCACTGGTCCCAATACATATCCATGAGGTACTCCACTTGTCACCTTCGCTGCCTCTGGATTGACTCAATTTATAACAACTTAGTTTGTAGGTTGCATGCTTTCTGTTCCCCCAAATGAATAGCGTATATCAATCTGTAAATGCATTATCTTTATTAATCCTCAATTGCCATAGTTTCCAGTTTTTTTATTTATTTCAAATGTTTTTATTTTTTTGGTGAAAACAACAAAGGAGTTATATGAAATTATCTATACTACAGCACAGTAAATGCCACTTTTAACATTTTTCTTTTTCAAACTTCTGGAAACATACAGAGGCGACACGTTTTATTTGAACTCGGCTAGTTCCGCAAGCCGGGAGATGTCCCGGCTTGCTAGCCGAATCCCCTCGGCGTGCCGCGCGTCACCGATGCGCGGTCACGCTTCATCGGGTGCCTGCGCCCCCTGCGCGCGTGCCCAGGGCTCCCCGAGGGAGCCCTGGTGTCCCGCGATGTGGGGGACGGCGGTGGGGGGTTCCGGGGGACCCGACGGACCCGGAGATGGGAGGGGGAAGCCCCGATCAGAGGGCCGCTCCTCCGAGGCTTCGGCGCGCGCCCGGGACACCACGGCGCGCGCCCGGTTACTGTCGCGGCCGAGACCAGGTAAATGCTCAAATAAACTTGGCCGCGACAGTACAGTGATATTAGATTAAAATAATTTCCAAAAGAATAAAGGTTAGAACTTATTTGTGCCATTTTCAACTATTCAATTTGTTTTTGTGATTTGCGTATTTTTCCTCTATTAAATTAAACATGGATGATATTATAAAAAGAAAGGAAGTAAGAAAGGACAGAGGAGAGGGGAAGAAGAGAGAGGGGAGGAAATATGATGTGGAATATGGAAATAGATAAAGATGACTGGGAGGATATCTGGGAATCGGCAGCCAAAACATCAATTTGCACTACAATAAAAGAAAATATATATAAAATTTTATTTCAATGGTACTTATCCCAGAGTAGGCTGAGCCAGATCTCCCCAGGTATGTCTGACCTTTGTTGGAGGGAGTGCGGCCTGAGAGGGGATCTGGTCTATATTTGGTGGTCTTGTCCTCAAATTCAAACATTCTGGAATATGATCAGAGTGATGATCCAGGACCACACTGGAGTATTGGTACAGATGAACCCGCTGTCTTTCTTGTTGGCCAAGCCTATAGAGGAACTACCGAATTCACAGAGGAAAATGGTATCATTCATCCTCACTGCAGCCCAATGCTCAATAGCAGTGAAGTGGAAAAAAATTAAAGCACCTTCAAAACAAATGATAATCCATAGAATTAATGAGATCAGACTCATGGAACATCTCTCAGCCATCCTCAGCCAAAAAATAGACCAGTTTAACAAGTTTCCAGTTTAACCTACTGTTATCAGCAAATTAGTCTGTTCTCTATGCCTACCTCAAGGCTATTAGTTGACACGTTAAAAAGTGCAGTGATAAACTTTGAGGCACCCCACAAAATTCCAAAGAATTGACTTAAATATTTGTACTGAGTCACAAAAGAGTAGCGAGGCAGTTATTGTTATGAAATTACAAAGTAAATCTGGTAGGCTTATTTTTCCATCGAATATAAATTGTTGGCAATATTCCAGTAATATGTCACAACAATGATTAATACTATATAAAGCATGCCGTAAATGAATATTCACTCTTCCACAGGCAAATAGCAGCAATAAATCAAGATATTATATTCTAATGCTTTTGATTATTTTTGCTCCTTGAATTCTCAATATTTCATTTTTATCTCTTAATATTTCTCTGTAGTGAAACATTATCTGTCTGAGTTATGTGACTTTCCATTTGCCTTTGATCTTTCTGCTACTTATCTTTGATTGATATCAGAGTTGTAATATTTCATGGCAAAGTGAACCTATTGTGGCCCATAGAAATTTTGTTATATACATATGCTTCAAAGTTCCATGCTTTCACCCTCCCCTCCCCCACCATCTTTTACATTGTCACAAAATATACCAGGTAGACTGGGACAAAGAAGGAGAACACATGGGAAACTAGGTTACCAAATCTGCTTACCAATACAGCATTATACATCACTTGGCTCCGCTAGAGATGAGCAAAGTTGACGAAATTAGATTCACTTTTCTTACTTCAAAGATCGAAAAAATAGAAAACAAATCTGACATATGGTGTAATGTTTTTGGTAATTTTTGACTGTTCTGATTTGCAAATTTGCTAATTTAAATTTAAAAGGAAAATATGCCCATCTCTCCGCCCTACTGAGTGCTTCCTTTCTTTATTTTTGTTATATACATATGCTTCAAACAATGCGGCAATTCATTTGGATTGAAGACAATCCCATTGGATGCTGTACCATGTGATGGGTTACTTTAGTTTAAAAGGATGTGACATCATCCCTTAAAGTGACGTCACATCCTTTTGAACTAAGGTAACGTATCACATGGTACAGTAACCAATGGTCTTCAATCCAATAGACCATAATACCATGTGATATAGCCATGTGGTCTGAAGGATGTGACGTACCTCCCTTGGAGATGACGTCACATCCTCCCCCCCCCCAAATAAAAGAGGCGGGCACATGATACAGCGTCCAATCAGATTTGCGCTGTACCATCTGACCTAAAAATGTGACATCAAAAGCTATATTTAAGGCCTTGACGCCTCATTTTACCTCAAGAAGCCGACGTGATAACATTGTGTTGTGGATTTAACATGGGGCTTTGTGGATTAACAGATGAAGATAGAAGATTACATAAAATAAAGAAATAATGACAGATGAAGAAAGAAGCAGGTGATAGAAGATCAAAGAAAGAAGAATTTTGTTACCTGTTCCGGATCTTCATGGTGGATGGCGTTGGATTAAGTTTGATGACGTCGCGGTACGAGAGCTTCCTGATACCCCTGGATTCGGAGGGCGTTTGCTTCTAAAGGTAAGTAAACTATTGTATGTATGTTATTTTTTTTACAAGTTTTTTTTATTGAATTTCGTTTTTTTAAAGTTTTTCATTGACCATTGACTGCTAAAGTATTAATCTGTTTCCATTTAGGATAAAGATAAATACAGTGATAGCCAATGCATTTTTAGGCAAATGCTTCGTTTCTATTGAATGTTACTTTTTCTATTTATCTTGATTGTTTGGATTAATTAGTTTGTAATTTGGATTGCTTGTTTTTATGTATTTTTTTTTTAATTGATTAGCATTTTTAATTAATTATTTTGTTGGCTCCTTGTTTGAATTGATGTGTTGGCTAGTGGTTTTATTAATTAATTCCTTTGTTGGTTACTACAGCAGTGCCCCGCTTTTCGGCGATCCGCCGATACGGCGGCCCCGAGAAGGGGGCCGCTATCTTGGATCCTGAGTCGTGCATGCGCAGAATGGGCAAAAATGCCGATTTGCGCATGCAAACAACTGAAAATCGACGGATCCGCTTTCCGCCGATTTTTACTATACGGCGGGCCACTGGAACGGAACCCGCCGTATACCCGGGGCCCTCCTGTATTTAAAATGATTTCATTGTTTTGTTGGTTATAGCTTTTATTAATAATTGAATTTGTTGTCTAGTGCTTTTATTTATTGAATTGTGGTGTTTAGGTGCTTGTGTATGTTTTATTATTGTGTATTGTGGGATTACATGTGTTTTTTTTAGACTGACCATTGACTGCTGTAGTTGTTTATCGTTCCCATATAATATGGGTATGATGTACCACTATGCCGTTCAATGGGTACAAGGTTGGTATAGTGGGTTCGGGATGGGTGGTTAGGCTGTAAGGAATCCGCTCCTGGCTTTGATTATAGCTTTTGCAGACTTCTGCAGTTGCAAAAGCTTCCTCTGGCAATCAGTGACACATGTGCTGCCTCTCATTGCAGCTTCTGCCTGTGCTCCATCATTGGAGGAATACTCACACACCCTCCTTCTGTGATTGGATCTCCGCCCTTTATATCCTGGGCGTTGGCACTGAACCAGTGCCGATCATAAATTCCTACCTGGACGTTACTGTCTCTGCCACAAGCCACCCTGGCTTGCATCCTGGTGTACTAACCTTTCTGGTTCTTGTCCCTAGTTCCTGAGGCCTGCTGCTAGTTCCATGCAGGGGCCCGTTCCTGACTTCTGTGCTGAAGCATTGGTCTCCCGACGCTGCCCTGCGGTGTACTTCGGCCAGCCTGCTGTTTCCCCCTGCTGAGACCGGCGTCATGGGCCAAGGCCGCTCCTCGCACAGAGGCCACTCAGGCGCTCACGCTCCTAAGCTGAAGCGGGGAACTCCTGACTACCCGTTGCCAAACTCCTGCGTGAATAATGACGATGCTGCCTTCTCCAATCCTGACCCTGCTACGTACGACTACGAACTGCGCACTCCGAATTAGTCTGCGCGGACTAAGGTCGGTGATTATATAACCCCACCTCAGCCCCGCGATCCGGTCCCAGTTTGTGGCGAGCACAATCGTAACATAGGCCTCCCGGGTGGGTAGCGGGGGAAGGTGGGTTAACCCCTTAATTACTATTGCTGTTATGAACCAATAAGGTGATTAATGGGTTAGGGGCCATTAGATTGTATTTTGTATGTATTCTTGCTGGCATCGGAGGACATTGCCCTGCAGTATGCCGACGAGGATGCCCTTCATGATTGAGGGGTAAGTAGAACACTTTATTTACTTTATTTCTGCTGCCTGGCTAATGTTTGATTTAATAATGGAAAATGAGCTATTATCCATAGCTGGATAATAGTTATTTACTTTATGTGTTTGGGGAGGGGGGGGAGATGTACTTATTGCAATGTATGCCACATTTTATTTTTGGATACAGGATTGGTACCGCAGGCCAGCATGGACCCAAGGGGTCCAATCGAGGACCCCTGGACTTCCATGGGGAACACCCATGGGGACCACCCGAGGGCCCCCAGACACCCAAGGGGACAACCTAGAGACCCACGGACACCCACAGGGACCACCAGGCCAGCCTCTGGTATCAATCCTATAAAAATAAATTAGGGTTTTATGTGGGGGCACAGGGGGTCGATTGTACACTGGCGACACACTTTATTCGAGCTCGGCTAGTCCCACGAATTCGGGTATACCCGGGTGTATTGAGGTTTGTGACTGTTTTCTGCCCGAGTGCATTGAGTTATTTTCCGGCAGGGATTGAAGCATTTTATTCCCGTTGGCTGCAATACTGCACACTACATATATATATATACTGCATTACAATTCATGAATTTATGCCATCTGGTAGACACGCGAAGCATTGCAGCCTATTAAATCCTAATCATTATCATTTAACAGATCAGCCGCCCATCAGCCAGGCATGAACCCAGGCTGGGAAGGCAAATGCAACGGGGCTTGTCAGAGGTGAGGAGCGGCGCATTCCAGGTATCTGCCAGGTACATACCGGGTATTTGCTCGAATAAAGTGTGTCGGTGCAGTATATTGGTGGTTAATACATATTGTAATGTTTATTGGGGGAATGAAGGGCAAAGTTCCCGCTTCACTCACCCCCTCTGCCCCCAATAAAGCAGCTGTTGTTCCTTAACCCTTTCATTACCTTGGCGGCTAATCGCTAAGGCAATGAAGTTGACTGTAAATGCATTTTTATTGCATTTTTATTGCATCAGATTGATGCCGGGGTCTCCGTTGTTGATATTAACGTTAATGGATATCAGCTCCGGAGACTCCCGGCATCAATCGGATGCAGGAAAAATGCATTATTTTTTCTAAGTCCCGTCTCGCCGCTTATTGGCAGCTTCTCACCACCCTCTTGCCAACATTTCCCGGCGAGACGATACTTAGAGGAAATCTCAATTCTAGAGTGGCGATTAGCCTCGATAAGCTAAATCGGTGCTATTAGAATTGCACGAGTTTGAAAACCTGGCGATAAGTGACTTATCGGCGTGCATTTGGTGATTTTTTCTTTTCGGCAAAAAAATTGTCCGAAAAGCTCTCTTATCGCCGACTTATCTGGGCTTACTGAATAACAGTAGGCTTTTTTGGCGATATATGGCTAATCTCTGCTTAGTGCATAGGCCCCAATATTGGTAAACAAATGTTCCCCTTTTCCTAGGTTCCCCAAGGTATTATATGCAAGTTAACAATTGCACAGCAATACACAATATACAGTAGAGGCAACGATTATTCTAACATTTGCTTTAAACTAGCCGGGTGTTATATTCAGGGTATGTGCTGGGTATGTTCTGGGCTAGTTTGAGGCACATTTAAGGCATTTCTGCATTGACTAACGACCCATAGGATTAACACAGCAGGGATCCCTGGCTGTCCAATTCAGTTTGAATGGGACTGCCAGGGACCCCCGCTGTTAATCTGATAGGCCATTAATCAATGCAGAAATACTGGGGCTAGTTTAAGGAAAGTTTAAGGCATGTATTCAGAATGTACCTGGGTGTTTCCTGGGTCTTTTGGGGAATTGCCACTGGTTTTTGTTAGAATAATCGCTGCCTCTACTGTAACATGTAAGAAAGCATTCACAGAAAAAATATTTAGAACCTCTTGCGACATTTCTTCTTCAAGGCCTCTTTAGCTGATGAATATTTAATATACAAAAGTAGTGGCCGTTATTGTACTTGGTAATGCTTTATCAGATCATGGATAATAAAATATTCCCCACGACTTTTGATACTCAGTATATTTTTTTAATGGATCTGTTCTAAAATGTTTTCATTATGAATTTGTCACCAAGATGCATTTGTCACCAAGATGCAATAGCTGCTACCTCAGTATCTAGTAAAAAAAAAAAAAAAACAAGAGGTTTTCTGCCCATGTAGTTGCCATGGCTGTAGTGTGCCTTAAGCCTTATCAGTAAAGTTTTGTCGTTTTTATTCTGTGATTTACTATAGTCACGAGATATAAGCTGTGAAGTCCTGCCTCTTTAATTAATTGCTTCCAGCATACAATGTGAAAGTATGTGGATAAACATCCTTTCCATATTGGCTTATTTCATATCTCCCTGTATACCTTTGCTTTCTAAAAAAATATGCAAGTAAATCACATCACATACCTCAGACTTAGGGGTCTATTAGGTAGCTTCGATGTTACCACTGCCAAATCAAACGTTTTGGCATGACCCTACCTCATGGTCTGACATTTGTGTAAACACGGTATTCAGAAAGTTATTGCAAGGCAGAACCCGTGAGGTAGGAAAAGACCAACCGCTTGGGATAGCAGTGCCTTTATCTGTCTTTTTCTAAGTTCTACCCCTGCGATCTGCCTGCAGTCTGTAAGAGCTGCACAAAAAGCAACACAGAGAGAGCTGCATCTCCTTGAAGAGCTCTAACAGGCGATCACACTGTTTTTATTTGATTTTAATAACACAATATTGAAGCAGGGGTTCTCCGGAGCTGAACCGCGTTCCTTTCAGCCTCGGGGATTCCCTGCTTCCTGAGTTACAGGCCCCGGATGCCGGTATCTCCCTGCATTGTTTAAATCTCTTGCGCCCCATGACCGAGACATTTAAACTTTGTGGGGATACCAGCACCCCATACCAGGGCCTATAACTCAGGAAGCAGGGGGTCCCCGAGGCTGAAATGAACGCGGTTCAGCTCGTGAGACCCCCTGCTTCAATACTGTTATTAAAATAAAATCGGCTTAATTACCTTTGCTGCTAGCAATGGGGGTGGGTGAAGGGGGTAGTTGCCCAAGGATGGGTGGTTAGGCCTACTGGGAAGGTTGTGGGAGGAGTTAAGCACTTCATTACTTTAGCAGTTACTACCACTAAGGTTAGCCCCTCTTGCAACCCATCCGAGAGACCTAACCACCAACCCCATGGCAACTACTACGTTCACCAATCCCCTCTACCCCTAATAAACATTAAAATACAAAACAAACACCAATAGACCCATTGATTGCCAGTGTAGTTTCCTATGCCCTCAATGGGAGCAAAGTTAACCCCAACGGCAATGAATGGACACCCAACAACCCAACCCCTCTACCCCTAACAACCGTCCATCCCTCAACACATACAGTACAGTAATGGGCAAAATCCCTATTATTCAGATTTGCGCATTTCACCATTAAAAATAAAACATTACCCAGCCAGCATACAGTAAATTCAAGTTGTACTTAAACCTGCCAGAATGAAGGCAATCCTCGTCCTTATGTCTGTCCTCCTTGTCTTCCATGGGCAGCAACATTAAAATAAAAAAAAATAACTACTGGCCACTAATCCCTTAGTTACCTTAGCAGTTATTAACCTCTATAGTAATTAAGGGGTTAACCCCCCTGTCCCCAATTGGATTAGTAGATATACCATGTGATGCATTTCCCTTTTCGGAGTGATGTGACACCAAAAAGGGAGGGAGACTTGCAACCTGATTGGCTATCTTCCCTCCCTTTTTGATGATGTCACATCACTCCAAAAAAGGAAAGGCATCACATGGTATATCTACCAATCCAATTGTTGGGTCTACCATGTGATGGTTTCCATTTTTGTTTTATGAAGTAACTTCATCTTAAGGAGAGAGAAGCATATCCTTCCTGATTGGCTGGCTTCCTTTCCTTTAAGATGACTTCACATCATGAAAAAAAATGGAAGCCATCACATGGTACATAATCCAATCGGATTGTGGGGGTGTACCATTTGTCAATCAAATGTGAATTCACAGGCCTTATATAAGGCGTGTCATGTCTCATTTGAGCCCACCAGATCAACATCTACTGGATCAATTGGATTACAAAGGAGAGAAGAAAGAAGGAAGAAAAGAAAGGAAACAAGACTACTCATTCGGGCCTCCTCTGCAATCAACGGAGGATCATGGACTTCTGCGCATCAGGCTGTTGAGCATCATTGCATCACGGCTCAAGAGTTGGTGCCCCAGATGGATGAGGAGGGTGAATGATCATTCAGGCAAAGGTAAGAAATATTGACTGTATTTTATTTAATTGTGTATTTTTTTAGGATACCTATTGGCTGGCAATGTGTTTATCTGTGCCCTTTTCAGGGTATAGATAAGCACAATGACAAGCAATGCATTTTTTGTCAAATTTTTGTTTCTATTTAATTGTAATGTATTGTATTTTTTGTTATGCTTTTTGTTTAGGTTGCCCATTCATTGCCATTGTAGTAATTGAATATGGGCATGGTTTACAACAGTGACAATCAATAATGTTTTTGGCAAAGGCTTGTTTTTGAAGTGAAACTTCTTTAGTGGCACCTATTCTGATGGGGTAAAACGGGAGAGTTGGGGGCGAAATGTGAAACGGAAGTGACGTCACAGCTCCCCCACTCCCCCCCACCCCCGCATCTACTGTGACATGCGGCGGCGATAGCCGCCGGTGCCGCTCCTAACAGCCGCCGCTCCCCCCCACAAACCCGCTGTGACATGCGGCAGCGATAGCCGCCGGCGCCGCTCCTAACGGCCACCATTACCCCCTACACGTCCGCTGCCATGGGTATAGCAAGATGGCTGCCGCAGAGCTTCCAGTGCTGCAGGTGTAGTAAGATGGCGGAAGCCCCGCAAGTACTCTGGCTGTGAGAGGAGGAGACGCTGCTCAGCCTCTCTCCTCCCTCTTCTCTACCTCCGCTTCCCTGAGGCGCCGCTCTCCCCACACGGCCGGCCGCCGCGCCTAACGGCCGCCGTTCCCCGCTGCCATGCCGCGCATGCGCAGTTGTGATGGCACCGCTGACGGTCGCCACACATGCGCAGAAGCGGCTGGCAGCGGCGCCATTCCCCCCACACGTCCGGTGCCATGCCACGCATGCGCTGTTCCCCACGCCCGCTGACATGCCGCGCATGCGGTAGTTATGGCGACGCTCACAGATGCCACATGCCTGCCTCCTACTTGTAGCTCATCTCTGGGACCGTCACCGACCCCCTGCCCGGCGGGATGTCTGTCTGACATGGAGACCCTGCTGGATATCTGGGGGAAGGCGGATGTGCAGGGATCCTGCCCGACCCGAGTACCGGGATCCTGCTTCTCCCCCTGGACCCCCGTGCAGGGGAGGTGAGCAGGCTGAGGAGACCTAGGAGCTGAGGGGGGCCGAGGAGGAGGACGAGGAGCCGCCCCGCCCTGGGGAAGTGGGGGGGCCCGAGTCATCCCAGGACAACTTCACAGGAGGACTACAGGGAGGGCTCGTCCTGCTACACCGAGCACCCGATCAAGGTGGAGGAGGGGCCCAGCGCTGCCATCCGTCATTCATATATACTCGTATTCACCCCCTGTGTCACACACGCGCACTCAGACACACACTGTCACGTGCACACAGTCACACAGTCACGCGCACACTCACACACAGTCACGCACACACTCACAGTCATGCACACAGTCATGCGCACACTCACAGTCATGTGCACACTCACAGTCATGTGCACACTCAGTCACGCGCACACTCAGTCATGTGCACACTCACAGTCATGTGCACACTCACCGTCATGCACACACTCACCGTTACACGCACACTCACCGTCACACGCACACACACACCGTCACATGCACACTCAGTCACATGCACACTCACACACATGCAGTCACGCGTACACTCAAGCACAGTTACACGCACGCAAAGTCACACGCACGCACAGTCACACGCACAGTCACACGCACGCACAGTCACACACACGCTCAGTCACACGCACGCTCAGTCACACGCACGCTCAGTCACACGCACGCTCAATAACACACACGCTCACACGCACGCTCACACGCATGCTCACACTCACACTCACATGCACGCTCACACTCACACTCACATGTATGCTCACACTCACATGCAGACCAACACTCTCAGTCACACGCACACTCTCAGTAACACTCTCAGTCACACGCACACTCTCAGTCACACGCACACTCTCAGTCACACGCACACATGAGGAATTCACACTTAGTGCAAATAGCTAATACAGATGATGTGTGCCGAGCACGCGCATTCTAGGTTAAATTTATTTGCGTTTTGTCAATGAAATTGTATTTTGATTTTTAATTAAACCATCACAAACACAAATACAATTTCTGTGACAAAAGTCAAAGAAGTTTCACTTACTATGCGCGTGCACAGCACACACAGCTTTTTTTTATTTCATTGTAATGTATTTTATTTGCGGCTTGTTTTTTTAGGTTACCCATTCATTGTCCTTGTGGCAATCCATGCCCATATGGTAAGCATGGTTTACCACAGTCACAATCAATAGGTTTATTGCCAAGTGTACTGTATTGTACTGTTATGTCAATGTTATTTTATTGTGGACAGGGCAGTGGGAATGAGCACCACAATCAGGATCAGGCTGGAGGCAAGTGCTAATCAAAAAGACTTTATTACGGCATATAAGTGTAGCCCTGGTTCCTATTGAACACAGATTACTACCATGTGCTGTATAACCTGTAGGCTCACAGGGCCTAAGCCTCTGCCACGGAGAGCCTGGGGTATTCACAATACGTGTTAAATTGGTGCAGCGCCTCCACCTGCGATAGCTTCCGCCCTAGGGGAAGTGGGTCTTCGCAGGAACTTATGTACATGAAATACACACCCACAACAATACCTTAACCAATAAGTTTTACTTATAGCAACCGTCAGCGTAATCAACAGGTGCCCCTTTCCTAGAGGAGGCACTACTAACAGCGTCCTGTGAACACTCACTCTACCTCTCCCTTCACCGGGTGATCCCACCCCGTGTCTAGTTCCCTCCTGAGATACGTTCCCCCACCCCCACGTGAGTCAATGAATGTATGAGTTTGTGACTGTGCAGCCACCGTGTCCTGGAGTGAATAATGGTACCGTTGGTGCACTTGAAGGTTACCTGTCGGGCACTCCTGTACCCGGTGCTGCAACTGTCTTCACAAAGGATCGGCGTGGGTGTAGATGACGTCACCCGTAGGTGTCCGGGGCGATCCCACCCAGACACGTGGCTACTTGGCAGCGGGGCCTGGTCTCAAGGCTCCCGCTGATTAGAACTGTCCCGTAACTATCGTCGCACAGTAAGGGGATCAGGAGCCTGACTATGGCCAGTCCCTAGCTCCGCTGCACTCTACTGGGGCTCAGGGCCTATCTGGGCCTGGGGCATGCGGCCTAGGTAGGGGGCGGCTGCCTCCCTACTCCGGAGCTCCTTCTCCTTCCTCCACCAGTTAGCTCTGACTCCTCGTGCGCGCCACCACTTCCTATCCTCCCTAAACTTGTACCTCATTGGTCCTGCCGTGTCATGGGGGGCCGCGGGGGCTGCTGGGACCTGACATCCCCTAACTCCCCTCCTCCCTGAGCTCTCCTCCTTCGCGGGTTTCTGACACCCTGCCCTGCGCATGTGCAACCTCCAGCCGGACCAGGTATGCGCCAGGGCCACCTTTAACATGGCAGCTCCCTAACACGGAACCTCCGTTATTGGAGCGTTCCTAGGTGCAACACTCCCCTCCCGTAACATCAAAAAAGGGTGAATGGGGGTCCCGGCTATATAAGCCAGAAAGGTAAAATTACATGAGGAGGATCCTCTGACGTAGATTGTAGTACTACTATGTAGGTGTTCCTATGTATTTATATGCCTTCCATTCTTGTAACTAGAGGGAGGTATCAAGTTCTAATAGAGTTTAGACCGCCCCTGACACTTATTGGCAGCGCCGCAGAGAGCCAATCATATGTATTTTTAGTGCAGGGTTAGAGGGTATATAAACTCTAGAGATGCAGCCAATCATCACTCCTGATGAAGCCGTGTGCAATGGCGAAATGCGTAGAGTGTCCTGTCAGCCAATGCTCTGAGGAAAAGATCAAGACCGCATCATCACCAGCAAGCGCCGGAGTTCCATGATGCGCCGGAAGTGACGCAAACTCCTGGCAAAGGTGCGGAAGTGGGCAGAGGCAGCAGAGATCCAAACGGTACACAGAGAGATCGCGACCTTCTGTATACCTGGCTATCTGTTGCCAACCACGCTGTTTTACTCCTACCTAAGTATAAGCCTCCATTTTTATTTTGACTTGTCAATATATTTTACAATCTACACTATATGGTCTTTTCTTTCTTTGGAGATTGTCTGCTGGCAGTTGCTACATCTATCACAGGGATCATCCACCCCATAAGTTGGATGACTGCTCAGTTTTGGCTGCTTTAATGTGAGTAGTCCTTTGTGAGCCCTATATTCTCACTTTAATCTTATTTAAACATTGCTGTACTATGTGATGTTCTTTATTTTCATGGCTGCAAGCTGCGCTCCTCTGGTCCTTTTTGTAAACAAATGTGCTATTAGCCATTTTTTGTGTGGTGATGGGGTTAGAAGGAGTGGGGATGGGGGTAGTTTCCCTGGGGAGGGTGGATAGGCCTCCCAGGTGGTTATCTGGGGTTTAAGCCCTTAATTACTACAGCGGTTATAAATACTATAGTGGTTAAAGTACCTACTGTAGAATCACAGCTTGAAAATGTTATGATGTGATTTTTTAATTATATATTTAATTAAATATTTTGCTGGTTTTCTAGTTTCTATTTTAGTATTTAATGTTTTTGTTTATTTATGTGCCAACATAGGCAAAACATACAAATGAAGCAGCATGTATGCTTTTCCAGACTTCGATATGGTCTTTTTATTTTGTTCTTGGGCTCAAATTATTACTTTAAGTATGCACTCTGCATCACTGCCTTCTGTCCATTAAGAGATTTTTGTCTTTCTTTCAGATGATCACAGTGTCAAATTGCTGTTGGTGTTGCCATTTGTAAATCAGTGGAGCAAGAAATTAAACAGACTTTTTCAGAGCTACTTTTAGCATACAAGAACAAAACGGCATATATGTTAGCAATGTACAAAACAATACTAGAATCCTTACAATTCTATAATGTCAAAATAAATATCTGTACCAAAAATGTTACTGAATATCAACAAAAGAACATTACAAGTTTTTGTATTAGTTTACTAGATTTAACAAATTGTAAAGGAACAGCACGACTTTCAAAAATCAAAGAAATTACAGTAAATACAACATAATGAAAAATACAAGCTTTATATTTTTAAATATCAAATATTTAGACTAAATCTGCTATTCAGAAATGTAGTATTCATATTAGGAATACAAAATATGCAAAACAGTATGTTAAATTTATAGAGCCAAAGTACCATTATCTATACTATAATTATAAGTTGGATTCCGTCTGTTTGTTAGTTTGTCCGAAGCATCGAAATCTCAGAAACGGCACCACGTAGCACAATGAAACTTTCACTGTACATTCTGCTGTGGATTTTTAGGTCAATGCAACTATTTTGAGCTTCCAATGTTACTCACCTCCCAAATTTTGGACATTCTAAGTTTCCCTCGGCTATCCAGCAAATCTGTTAGAGCAGGAGCGGGGGGGGTGGCTAATATGGGAGGGGGAATGTCCTTGTCTGGATCGGGGCTATGTGTGTTTCTCTGTGTCTGTGTGTGTGTGTGTGTGTGATGTCAGATGTGCGGGGGAGATGTGCCAGCAGGGTGGAGAGATGTGCCAGTTGTGGGGGAGATGGGGTAGCAGGGGGGGGGAGGGGGAGAGATGTGCCAGCTAGCGGGGGAGATGTGCCAGCTAGCGGGGGGAGATGTGCCAGCTAGCGAGGGGATTTGTACCAGCGGGGCAGGGGGGGACATGTGCCAGCAGTGGGGAGTATTGTAACAACGTGGGGGCGGCGGGGAGATGTGCCGGCAGCGAGGGGACATGCCACAGCAGCGCGGGGAGATATGCCACCAGCAGGGGGGAGGGGGGCGGGGACATGTTCTGGCAGCGGATGGAGACACACAAACAGACAGACAGACACACACACACATACAGACAGAGACAAATCTCACCCCGCACTACATCGAGCAGCAGGGGGGGTGGGGGGCGGGGAAATGTGCCAGCAGCGGAGGGGGGGGGGGGCATGTATTCAATATTACATTTCCAGGGGGAAGCCGGGCACAAAAACTAGTTAGCTATAAAATAACATTTCATTTCTATTTATCATAATGGATATTTTCATTTGCATATTGCCAATAATTTTATAGATTTGTTTTAAGTTATGGTAGGTGAAAAAGGCAACAAGAAACCTCCACCGTATTGCATATAACAAAAAAAAAAGATCACTTGTGAGCATATTCACATGTCTTAGGCAGGTCTGCAACCCTGCCTTTCACCACTGCACTGTATGCTGGGGATAGATGTCTTGGCCTCCGCAGAGACAAGAATTGGCTGCAGGAGACAAGTGGGCTGGTAGAATACTTGACATGCAGCTGGAGAGCAGTGCACGACGCCACGTGTGCGCGCCGCGTGCGAGAGTGTGTACATTAGAACAGTGTTTCCCAACTCCAGTTCTCAGGGAACCCCAACAGGTCAGGTCTTAAGGATATCCATGCTCCAGCACAGGTGGGTCAATCAGCGGCTAAGTCATTTTGACCGAGCCATCTGTGCTGGAGCAGGGATATCTTTAAGACCTGTTGCGGTTGCTTGAGGAATGGAGTTGGGAAACACTGCATTAGAGACTAAAGAATGAACACAACTAAGTTATTAACTATTGAAATGGTATATAATTAAATATGTAAACTAGTACCTATATTGTGTACAAAGAAGGAATATGAATGTCAAATGGCAATTTAAATGCCATAATCTCAGATGATATTGGATGTTTCAAAATACATTAAGGAATAAAACAAAGTGGTTGATACATATCAATGTAGATCATATAAATGTATCTGTGGGTCTCCGAGGCTGAAATTAATGCGGTTCAGCTTCAGAGACCCCATGCTTCAATACTGTGTTATCAAAATTAAAGCAGATTCATTGCCTTATTGGCTAGCCACTAAGACAATTGATGGTTTAATCCAGAGTACCTTGTTTATTGGGGATAGAGCGGATGTTTGAAGGGGGTAGTTGCCCCAGGTTGGATGGTTAGGCCTACCAGGAAGGTTGCGGGAGGGGTTAACCCTTTCATTACCTTTGCGGTAGTAACCGCTATGGTAATAAAAGGGTTAACCCCCTCTACTCACCTGAGAGGCATAACCACCCACCCTGAGGCAACTACCTCCTTCACCCCCTCCTCTACCCCCAATAAACATTACAAATACCAATACAATACATTGAACATGAACTGCTCCCCCTCTCCTACCACCACCCCTTGCCCTCCCCCCCCCCAACAAATGCATTACAGTAGTGGGCAAAATCCCTATTATCCAAATCTGGATAATAACACATTTGCCCATTAAAAAATAAAATATAACCAAAATATTACCAGCCAGCATATAGTAAATGAAAGTTGTACTTACCTCTGCCAGTTATAAAGCGGTCTCATTCTGTGGCCCCCAAGGACCACATTATAACGGGTTTAAGCTGTACCAATAAAATGCATTGTATTTCAATAAGAAAAGAAATGCCAATATACCAATTGATTGCACAGTGGTACACCATGTCCTACACCATGTCCATATAATATGAGCATGGTTTGCCACTACGGCAGTCAATGGGCAACGTAAAAAAAAAAACAAGCACCAAAAATACAATATATAACGATTAAATAACACAAGCATTTGGGAAAAATACATTGCTTGTCACTGTGCATATCTATACCCTGAAAGGGGCATAGATAAGAACATTGGCAGTCAAAAAGCAACCAAAAAATACAATACATAACAATGAAATAAAAAACATTTGCCTAATAATGCATTGCTTGTCAATGTGCTTACCTATACCCCGATTAGCATTGCAGCTGTTGTCACCCTGTAAATCAGCAAAGTCCAATGGAATTTAAAGTGGACAGTATTTAACATACATTTAATAAGGGTAATATGTAGTGTTGTTGACAACTGTTAAAACTGTTTGAAAATTGAATAAAGTTATTACTGCCTGAAACCGTGTTTGTGTGGAATATTCATGAATAGTATGTACACCAAGCATACCTAAGGTTAATAAAGTTACTATTGAATAGAGAAACAAAAAAATCAAATAATTTTAAAAAAATGTGCAGGCCTTATGCCCTATGAACATGCATTTGAAGTGGAACGCTACAGCCGTGCGTGTCATTAACTAGGAAGTGGAATTTCTCAGTTTACAGCCAAAGCATGAGACCTTTCTGCGTGAAATACCTATGGCCCGAGGGATCTACTAGCTGTTGATAATGGCGATGTGGTTGGAGGTGCAACTCAATTTGTCTGTTTTTTCAGACAACATTTTTTTTACAAGTTCAATGTCCCATTGGTAGTGAAGGAATTATACTGTTATCTTCAAAGCAGGACTTGTGTCCTATGACTATGCGTTGAAGTGAAACAAGGAAGTGCAATTTCGCAGCTTTAAGCCAGAGCTTGAAACATTTCAGTGAGAAATGTCTGTGTCCACGGGGGAGCTGCCAGTTGATATCAGAGAGGTGGGGGGTAAGTGCTGCTCAATGAGTCAGGTTTGTCTACTGAGATGACCAGATGGAAGGCGGAAAAAAACTAGTTTGAACTGTTTTCAAAGTTAATAAAGTGATTACTGCCTGAGAATGTGTGTGTGGAATAATTCTGTTTATGTGCAGTGCAGCAAGCATACGAAGGTTAATAATGTAAGTATTGAATAGAAATCCAAAAAATAAAATAATTAAATATATATATATTTTTTTTGGTTTAATTATCCGGCATAAATTGCACATTCAAAGATAAAGTATACTGCAATATGCAAAGTCATTGACAAATAAAAATGGGGTGATTGTACATTTTTAAATTTGGTTAAATATGAAAACTATCCATCACATAATGTTTTCTCTAAGACCCGCAATTATTCTCTCCTTATTTAGGGGAGGGGGGGGGGGGGACTTGTGTCCTATGCGCATGCGTGCAAATTGGAAATCTGCAGCCGTGCATGTCATTAACCAGGAAGTGGAATTTCTCAGCTTACAGCCAAAAGATGAAACCTTTCTGTGTGAAATTCCAATGGCCTGGTGGAGCTACTAGCTGTTGATAGTGGTGATGTGGGGGGAGGTGCAACTCAATTTGGCTGTTTTGTCATCTGCAGTTATGAATGGGAAGTATTAAAAGACAGTTTGAACTATTTGAAAAGTTAATTAAAAATTATCACTGCCTCAGACCGTGTGTGTTTGGAATAATTCTGTTTATGTACAGTGCAGAAAGGATACCAAAGGTTAATAATGTAAGTATTGAATATAAAGCCAAAAATAATAATAATTCTATATATATATATATATATATATATATATATATATGTATATATATATATATATATATATATGTATATATATATATATATATATATATATATATATATATATATATATATATATATATATATATATATATATATATATATATATATATATATTGGTTTAATTATCCAGCATAAATTACACCTGCAAAGATAAACAATAATGCAATATGCAATGTCATTGACAAATAAAAGTGTGGTGATTATAAATTTTAAAATTTGGTTAAATGAAGAGTTAAATGAAAACTATCCATCACATTATGTTTTCCCTAAGATCCGCAATTATTCTCTCCTTATTTATGGAAAAAAAACTTATTATTTCCATCTTTATTGTTTTTCTCTGCAGGCAACTCAGTGCAAGTCTGTTTGAGAGTTTGTGCTTTAGTAAATATAACATGTGAAAATTGAGGATGGTGAGTTTATAAGATAGGATATTTTAGTACTACAGTACAGTATGTGCCATTGTTTTGAGAAAAAAAATCCTAATTTTAGGAGCTAATTTATTGTACTTGGTGAAACAAAGGAACATTTATTACATTTTTTTCAACTGAATGGTCATTTTTGGTTTTATATATTATCAGTTTTTTGTATCCAAATTTTTGACCTTTTCATATGCTTTCTTAATAATTTCTGGATTATATTTTTGCCTTTCACATTTTTTGTATCATAAATGGCTAGATAATGTCCCTTTTGTGGAATTGCACAATTAATTTTAATTAATTGTAGTTATTGTAATTTTTATTAATTTAATAACAAGCTGAAGAGATGATAAAAAAATACAAATTTTAAATTATACAGAAAGCATATGAAAAGGTCAAAACATAGAATTCAAGGAGCTTGACAAAGGTCATGAGTGTCAGAAACATAATTTTATTTGTTATATTGATGGAATAAATTGTTATTTTTTTCTATATCTGAGCGATTGTTGCGGACTTTGTTCTACAGTAACATACATGACAAGGAATGTTCGCACATACCAGGGAAGGAACTCTCAGCAGAGAAGTGGATGGTGCACAGTAGATTGGGGTAGTAGAGGGTAAGATCACAAACTGATCAATTTACCAGCACGACACATGGGGGAATGAAGGAAACATCATCTCTCTCAACCCCCCTCTTAAAAAATTAACTACTGGCAACTAACTCTTTAATTACCTTAGCGCCCGCTACCCACCCAAGACACCTAATCATCCTCCTTTGGGCAACCACAAACATTCCCCACCCATTAATTGTCATTGTGATAAACCATGCCCACAATACTGAAATATAAAAATATAATTAAAGACCAACATTTGCCAAAAAATGCATTAATTGTCAATGTGTTTATCTATGCCCTCAGTTATACAATTAAATAAAATACATTCAATGTGTTTCTTACCTTTGCCGTGATGAAGACATCGTCCTCTTCCAGCGGGGATTGGATTGATTGGATTTCATTTAATTATGTATTCTTTTTTAGGATGCCCATTGAGTGTCAAGGTTTTTATCTATGTCCCTTTGAGGGTATAGATAACCACATTGACTATCAATGCTTTTTTAGGCAAATGTTTTTTTTTTTAATGTAATGTACAGTAATCTATATAATTTAGTGGTTGTTTTTCCTTTTTAGCTTGCCAATTCCTTGCCATAGTGGCAATCCATGCCCATATTGTGGGCATGATTTACCACTGTGACAATCAATGTATAGAGGAGGTGAGGATGGGAGTAGTTGCCCCGGGGAGGGTGGTTAAGCTTCGCGGATAGGTAGTGTGAGCGGGGGATTAATCCCTTAATTACCATAGCGATTAAAGACTGCTATGGTGATTAAGGAGTATTAGGACAGTAGATAGTATTTTTATTTTACTGTCGGTACCCACTGACGATGAGCACAACGACGATGGCCTTCATCCTGGCAGTGGTAAGTACAACTTTTATTTACTATATACTTGCTGGATAATATTTTATTTTTAATGGGTAAATGCTCTATTATCCAGATCTGGATAGATCTGGTAACCACACTGTCAATCAATGTGTGTATTGGCTAGTATTGTTGTTTATATTGTGTTCTAATGTTTATTGGGGGTAGATGGGGTGGGTGAAGGAAGTTGTTGCCCCACAGGGTGTGTGGTTTGGCCTATCGTGTGTTTTTAGAAGGAGTTAACCCCTTCCTTACTTTAGCGGTTACTACCACTACGGTAATGAATGGGTTTACCCCTCCAACTACCTTTCCTGTAGGTATAATCACCCTGGGGCAACTAAATAAATAAACAGTCAGGTTCTGGTTTGATGTATGCCAAGATCTCAAAAGCATACAAATTAGCAAACATGTTTGCCAAACACAGGACATTACCTTTTTTGGATCTTGCCTTAGCAAATGAGAATCTTTATCTGCCAAAATACGGTTGGCTTCTTTAATATAATCCATTTTATCTTGTATAACCAAACCTCCACCTTTATCCGCTAGCCTGAATACCAAATCTGCATTGGCCATAATATTCTGTAAACTATTTTATCTTGTTTTCTCAAATTTGATTGGATTTAGGACTGCCTATTGCAAAAGAGATTAAAATAAATTAATCAAAAGTATCTAAAAAGGTTATGTAACCCCCTCTGGGATTACTATGGGCCATTAAGGCGTTAAGGTCTTGACAAAACTGAGCATTTTGTTAGATTTTGGAAGTGAATTCTTTGGGGCTAATAATCTAAACTCTCCATTTTAAAAGGGAGATTATACAATCATCAAGTTATTCGGCTGCCTTGAGCTCAACACCACCAGTCTCTAGGCGCAAAACCTTATAACAAAGACTAAAGCTATACAATTATAGAATGTTTGGAAATTCTTCAAAGGACCACCCAAACAAAAAGTGTTGATATAAGGATTAGGATTTCATTATAAACCAAATGGAACCAGGTCTATGCATAGGAACACTGTAATTCTGCCTTTCCAAAGTGTTATCACATTTGGGGGCACTTATAACAATTTTAGCATAGATTTACTGTATGTATATTCAATGTACTTATTAGAGATGGGGGAAATTTGCCAAAGTTTGAATTAGATGTGAAAATTGCTTTTCTTTACAAGTTCAATTTTTTGCAAATTACTCTATATTTGAAAAAAGTTGGCTCTATATTTTTCTTTAAATGAGATCATGCAAAAAATGCGACTAAAGAAAAGTTACAATTAGCTTAAAACTGAAGCAAACTTTAAAAAGATGAAATCTTGAAGAAAACAAATGTAGGCGGAATTGCATGCTTTCACGCATTATTTTTTTAATAAATAGAAAAGTTTGCCTAAACTAGTACTCATTACAAAATGGTGGTAGTGGGATACATTTTTATTTTATAGCGAATCATGGGTGAGGAGTGGACAGTGTGACAATATTTAACCAACTTGTTAGTTAGTGCAGTAAATAGAATTAAAAATGATGTTGATCATGTTTAGTACACACTAGTGTGAAGAAAATATAGGGTTTTAATGTATGTTTGCACAATTGAGGTAAGTATTCACTTTAAATGTCAGTATTGCAACCTTTTGCTTTGTTTTAGGCTTATACAGTAACATATTACATACTTAGTAACATATTCATATTGCTTATTTATATTACTACTCTTTTAAATAACAATCCTAATATCTATGAGACTCTACAGTTACTATTATTCTTAAAATGTTACTAATATAAACAGCATTCATGTTAAATTATCCTGACATATTTCTGCAGTACAAATATGCTTCACTTATTCAAATGTCCACCCTGGACTGCTTCAATTAAACATTTTTCCTCATTGCTAAAACTACTACGTTTTGCACCCTCATTTTCCCTCAGAAGATAACACGGATATAAAACTTTAATTAATTCCCCTTTGGTCTTCCAGTTTTGTTCCCTAGATCACAGTAACAAACAGACACTGTAGCTGCTCGGCCATTATTCTAATTGACTGCTTTAATATTTTAACAAACAGTATCTAGTATTAGTTTACACTACCTTTAAAGTACACAACCAATGAAAGCAACCTTGTAGAGTGATTTTGTGATGCACAGTCCGTAGTATAAGATACTGCAGACTAAGAAGGGAAATGCTACCTTTTTATAATTGTGACATGTGTAACAGGTGTTCCCCCACCCGAAGGGAGATTTCACAGTTACCTGTACTTTAGCTGTGCTGTACCTGTGAGGCTTGCAGGATTGCTGAGTGTCCGCCGATGTTAGTGGGGAAGACAGGACAGGCTTTCAGGATATTCTCAGCTCTTTCTGGGTGCAGCGCCTCCATTTCCAGCAGGCACCAGCAGAGCTGTATGCAGTTCCTGCAAGAAAACCATCTTGCACACCCCCTGATAAACTGCAGTCACGGGCAGGAGTATTAAAACAGCAACTGATCTTTATTGAGTACAGCCATACACAATCAACAATGCATTTCCTCTGGTCTCTGGAATCAACACCCAGGGCTTGAGGCCCCCAAAGTCTATCCTTTGCTCCCCTACCTCCCTGGTGGAGTAAGGGGTAACAGCTCCCACTCCCCTGTGGGAGGGGAGAGAATAACAACCCACTCCCTTGAGGGCAGAGGGTAAAATGGACTAACTGACAACTCCCAACTGTCAATTCCCAACTGGCACTCGCACTGTTACCAAGGGCGAGGCTTCAGGTCTCAGGTCCTCCGGGTGGGCGGCACCTAAGCCTCAGGCCACCCCCCCTGTCAATCAAAAAAGCTGCTTAGGACATAGATTTAACCCTAAAACTGCCTGCCCCTGACGAAGAGGAATCGCTCCTTGAAACGCGTAGGGCTATATCTACTAAGGCTGCTGAAACTCGAGCATAATCGGAGGATCCAGAGTCTGTCCGCATGAACCTGCAATTGGGGACGCAACAGCCTAAGCCCAACCCCCTGAGAGACGGCGCGAGTATGCAAACGCGGTGACATCACGCGCGCACGTGACACGAAAGCGAAACAGCGCCAAACGACAGAGCTGGGACTACTGTCCGAGGCCCAGTTGCTGTGGGGGGCCCGGCTTGTCAGTGCTGGAAGTAGGGCCAGGCCAGTGGTTGGGCCTAACATCAGTGTGTGGCTGGTGAGCCCCAGCTCTCCCACCCTGCAGTGATCCCAGCCTCCTGTGCATGCTTCCCCCCCCCCCCCATACATGCAAGAAGTTGGACCCAACTGTGGGAGTGGAGAGGGGTTATTATGTGTATGGTGGTAGGCGATATGGATTATTATGTGAATGGTGGGAGGGAAGAGGGGAGAAAGAGAGGAGAGATGGGGTATGAGAGGTAAAAGATGGGTCTCACAAGGCTACCGACACTGGGGATTAGAGGGGGGTTGTCATTGCAAACTCTAGTTCTGGGCCCCAGGAAAGCCGTTTGTGGCCCTGTATGTATATATTTTGTCTCAATAATGTAGATGTACACTACTGATACAATGGCTTAGTCAGGGATACTAGTCTCCAGTGTTCTCTTTTACACAAAATATAATTGAGATCAAAATTAGTTCAATTAACTAGAAAAACTAATTAAAAATCAATATTACGACCAATTAAATAACATTAAAGTTTTTTTTAATGAGTTATTAAGTTAATTGAAATACTGTAATGAGGAGCTTAAGAATAGTCTGTATAAAAGAGATAACTAGAGGCTCCAGTGCACATGACTCCTGACAAAGCCATTGTAGCAAAAGACCCCAGTGTCTACTACTCTTCACACCCGGCTATGATTTATATGTTTTAAAGAATTTGTACATTTTCCTGATGGGACATGTGAGTGTAATAGACATTTCACAGAGTTTTATCTTAGTACGTTATCTTAAACATACTACACTGTATTGTCTTGTATATTTTTCATTTTAACGATTGAACCGTGCTCTCATTATCTGGAAGAATCACTTTGAGAAAACTACCTGGAAGGTTTTCACTGGGTTTTTCAGCACAACGGTATACGTTTATTTGTACTATCACATATCTTCATATATTTTCTATTTAGGGTTTATACATTCTTTACGTCACTGAAATATAATTGTTTGAGGTTGATCCTCACTTTCCTTTCACTATTAGTAATTTTTGTTTTAATGGTTTATTGTTTGTGTATTTATGAGGGACACTGATGATAGGAGCGTCCTATATATATTTTCATTGTTTTGTTTTACCGACGACAGCATGGATTATTGATTTATGAGGGTCGCCTGACGAAGCATATGTGTTATGCGAAATGCGTAGCAGAAATCCAGAGTGTAGAAACAAGGTTATACACCAATCGGTTGTCTTACACTGTAGTGTGCTTTTTAACATATTGGTCATCGCTCATCTATCACCATCTCCCCTATACGGGATGAAACATTCAGTGATGTGGACAAGGGGGCTTACTTCACATGGGAATCACAGCAGCGCGTGAACCCAGAAGCGAGCTGTTATGGTGTGCGACCGGCTTAATCCCAGCGCGCGGAACTGAAGCTTACAACAACCAGCACCTCCCCTATCTACTGTATTCCACTGCACTGCCGATGTGTTGAGGAGCTTGACTGATCCCTTAACGGACTGAATTTTACTTATATGTAAGTGACTACTTGTTTGCTATTTGCACTTGTTGATTACAATTTTCCTTACCTTGGTGTGCTCCTGTGTTCTCTTTCTTGGGTGTTTGTCCACCGACGGAGGTTTCCAGCGGTGGACGTTTATGGAGTAAGGGGAAAATCTCCACACCACGGGAGCTGCAAGAGGAGAGAGAGAATTTATCAGAAAATTGTCTTAGGAAGCAAAAGCGTGCATTGAATATATTTTGCATGATTATACGTGTGTCCAGGATGATGTCATATGGATGGAATTTAATGGATGCTGTGTGTTTTTTGGTTTTATTTTTTAATTTCAGTTTTATCTGGTTGTATAAATGGACCTTGTTGACACCTTTATTGCTAATGATGGCCTGGCTTGATTAAATAGTTGTTTGTCTCTCACAATAAATGTGACCACTTTAAGTTCTGTCATTTTGATGTATCTGGACTCTTGTCCTGAATATTATAAGTAATACTAGTTGTGTACTTACAGCAGGGGCAACAAGATAAGGACTGTACCGGATAATAATTGGAGAACTTTTGCTTGTTCTGAGTTTCACCTTCAGATTGATTTCTGAAACAGCAGTTTTCTGGTCATGGAAGTTTACTTTTCTATTGAGTGAAGTCTGGAGGGAATGGTGTAAGCTGGACCTAATTGACTGAAGCACCAATGAACCATTAAAGTAGTTGATAAACTCAAATAGTGCTTATCTGCTTATTGACTTCTCACAGATTAAAGGCCTCATGCAGTAAAGTCCAATAGAAAAAATCACCACGATTTTTAATTCCCCATTTTTTAATGCATTGCTATCACGGCATGCAGAAAGCCCCAAATACCTGTGATAGCAACATTTGCAAACATGGCGAGTAGCCAGCAATGAGATGATCGGCCCTCTGAAAAGGGCTCACCCAGCAAGTTGATTCTGCTGCAAAGAGAGAGAGAGAGCCGCCTCTCTCTGCGAAAATCTCGGACAAAATAAAAAAAATGAAATTTTATTAATAGTGTAGATGAGCAGTGAGTCTCCGGAGCAGAACTGCATTGTTTTTAGGTCTGGGGACACCCTGCTTCCCGAGATACAGGCCCAATTATTGGGTGCCGGTATCTCCTATGCATTGAAATGTCCCGCGTCATGTGACGAGACATTTCAATGCATAGGCGATGCCGGCACCCCATAACAGGGCCTGTATCATGGGAAGCAGGGGTCCCCGGACCTGAAAAAAATACAGTCTGCTCTGGAGACCCCCTACTCATCTACCCTAGTAATAAAATTTTAATATGTAGTGAGCACCAATACACAACCCACCCCCTTTGCCCCCACATAAAACCATTATTTAGTTATTTGAACACACGATTGATAACATAGGGCGGTGGGGGTCCGCGGGTGGTCCCACAGGCATCTTGGGATCCTCGGGTGGTCCCCATGGTCCTCGCTGGCCTGTGGTACCATTCGTGCTGTAAAAAAAAAATAAAGATAGCCTCAATTTCCATAAATATACCCCCCCAAACACATATAGTACAGTAATGTGCAAACTAACTATTATCCAGATATGGATAATAGATAATTTGCCCATTTTTAAACAAAACATTAGCCAGCCAGCATAAATAAAATAAATAAAACCATTCTACTTACCCCTGCCATTATGAAGGGCATCCTCGTCAGCATACTGCAGGTCCATGTCCTCCGTTGCCAGAAAGAATACATAAAAAATATAATCTAATGGCCCCTAACCCCTTAATCACCTTAGCAGTTCCTAACCGCTATAGTACTTAAGGGGTTAACCCACTCTCCCCCGATACCCACCCGGGAGGCCTAACCACCCACCCTGGACCCACTATACCCACCCTGTACCATTGAGTTGTATAGTAGTACATCATACCCATATAATATAGGGCATGATAAGCTACTATAGCAGTCAATGGCCATCCTAATACAAAAGCATGAATGTCCAAAATACATAATAATCAAACTTATACAAAAAGAACCTAAAACCCCAAAATCTAAAATTAAAAGCACTAGGCAACAATCAATTACCTAAATAAAACCACTAGCCAATCAATTAAATTAATAAAACCTGTAGGCATTCAATAAAATCCTTAAAACCACTAGGCAATCAATAACATAAATCATGCCACTAGCCAAACAATACTGTATATGTAATACATAAAAGCAGTAAGCAACACAACAATTAATTAATACAACCACTAGGCAACACATAAATGAAAACCAGTAGCCAACAAAATACATCATTTAATAAAAACAATAACCAATCTGTCCCCAAAAAAATACACAAGCCATCACAATTCAAAACAATGTAATCTAAATAAATAGAAATAGAGAATATACTGTAACAGTCAATAGAAAAAATGCATTTGGCCAAAAATGCATTGGCTCCCACTGTATTCATCAGTACCCTAAACATGTACAGATTAATACATTAGCAGTCAATGGGCAATTAAAAACATAAAAACCAAAAATTCAAATAAAATATCCCGTAAAAATAAAAGTACATACATACAATATTTATCTTACCTACAGTATAGAAGCGTTGGCCCTCCGAATCCTGGGGAATCAGCAAGCTACCATACCGTGATGTCATGTAACTCAGTCCAACGCCATCCACCGTGAAGATCCGGAACAGGTAACCAAATTCTTCTTTCTTTAATCATGTATCAGCTTCTTCTTTCTTCATCTGTGATTATTTCTTTATTTTCTTTTTCTGTCTTTATCTTCTGTCTTCATCTGTTAATCCAATAACCCCATGTTAAATCCACGATGTTGACCCGTCAGCTTCTTGAGCTCAAATGAGACGTCACGGCCTTAAATATGGCCTGTGATGTCACATTTGGGTGGCAAATTATTTACACGCCATCTGATTGGCTGTGAAAACTATGTGCCCCCTTTTTTTTAATGTGACTTCATGTAAAGGGACTGAAGACAGCCAATCAGAATGGCTGTGCTTCCTTTCCCTTTAACATGACGTCACAAAACATGGCTGCCGTCACATGGTCTACTACAACCAATCAGATTGGGGATATAGTTCCTGCATTGTGATATTGGGTCAAATATTGCCCCTGACAAATTATTACTGCAATCTTGATATAATCAGAACATGGTCTCATTTGAAATAAATGATCAAAATCCATATTAAATGGGTTCAACAAAGACTACATTTAGAAAGGCAGATTTTAATAAACTCGGGAATACTCTACAAGAAATAAATTGGGATGACATTTGTGCTGGTAAAAATGTGTTAGATAAATGGGCATTCTTTAAAACATTGTTAGATGTGTATACTTATTAGTGTATACCCTTGGTTAATAAATAAACAGGTAGGGGTGGCAATGGAAAGGAAGAGGTAGACTTTTAGAGTTGTAAAGTCAGTAGGGATGGACACATCATATCAGAATTATAAGGACCTAAAAAAATAGCAAAAAGGGCAATCAAACTAGCAATAATTGAAAATGAAAAATGGATTGCAGCCGAAAGTAAGATCAAACCTAAAAGATCTTTAAGTACAAAAAGATTAGAAACGAAACTATAGGACTCTTTCAGTGTGAGATGGACAGGCAAATTATTGAAGAGGTGTTTGTCACGGTAGCTTATGACAAGATATAATGAACACCAAATATCTGGGTTGAACTGAACGAGGCTTAGATATAATAAAATATAATTTATTCCTTAAATAAGGTGAACACAGCAATATAGTACAATTAACAGACAAGAATGTAACCCTTACTTAGGGTTGGGGAATGGAGAAGTATCAGCTAGCAATTCTCCATCAATCCGGTGACATTCCAGGTGGAATCAGAAGCACAACTCCAGCACAACTAAAAACGGTAGGGTTGACACAGTTTATATACCTGTGCAACCCTATTCTTAACATTTAACACAGCCTATTGGTGAACAATTATCTGTATCCCCTCTCTAATGTGGAGACTAACAGACTAACAGACTAACCCATGCCCTCAGGTAACAGAGTTTGTTGATTGATTAATACTTAATCCCTAGACATTGGGTAACAATCAAGGCAGTTAACTTTTGATTGCTGTGCTTAGGCTACTCAGCCGTCTGCCCTTCATGACCTATTAGCCTAGCAAATGGCGTCTGCATTTTCAGAACAGATCCAAAATAAAATACATATACACTTTAATATCTACACATATTAATAAGTTCCATTCTGGTGGGCTCAGTGGGTCGACCTTTGCCAGTTTTTAATGCCTACAGTGACTCCACATATTGGCCAAATATGAACTCTCTGTGACCTCCAGAACTGAAGATACAGAAATGCACTTTAAAACATTAAAATACCCTGCCTGCTCTCATATTACAAAGCGGCTCAATTAAGCCAAATTGTTCAATGGCAATCCAATTCACATTTAAAACGGTGGGAATATCCTGGATAGGTAGGATACATAGCGTCAAAATGAACCTACTCCCCTGTATCTTATACCTTTTCCAGACGATACCAGTGCCACTCAGACTGAAGGATTTGCTCTCACTGAAAGTCTGAAATCTCTAAATTTATCTGGGGAGGGAAAAAGCCGAGAGTCAACAAATTAAATATGAAAAGATCTGTCCTAGCGGGGGGCCTAGCGGTACCCTGCCTGCTCTCATATTACAAAGCGGCTCAATTAAGCCAAATTGTTCAATGGCAATCCAATTCACATTTAAAACGGTGGGTGGAATTAGAGAGTGCTGCCTGCGCTCCTTTGAAAATACGCAACTTGATTTGGCTACCTAAAACAGCACGACGATCTGCTGACATGCCGCTTTCCTCAATGACCAACTCGTTGTCTATCTGGGAGGCCAATAAGACTAAATACTCCCCCAGAACGAGTAATTCTTCAATGTCCCCAATTTAGAACAATCCCAAGTTCGCTCCTGGCCTACCAGAGGGAGATGCATCAATTTGGAAACAAAAAGGTTATATATACGAATCAAAGATCTAGAGGGATACAATAGCAAGATTAAAACGTTTGATCACGTCAGACTAGAAAAAGATATACCCCACTCAGAATTTTTTTAGGTACCTCCAGCTCCGAGCATTTTATAACAAATTGGCCCCATACCCCCCCCCCCCCCCCTGACGTCATTCGAAAAGCTCTGTCTGGCAGAGACCGACACAAAGGGACTCACATCACAATTGTACAAGGAAGTAGTTGATTCTGCGAGCTCTAGTAGAACCCAATGGGAAAGAGACCTGGGAGAGACATTAGAAGATGACGAGTGGAACGCTATATATCTGGCCACGGCAAAAAGCTCCATATGTACCGCACTAAGGGAGAACGCATATAAGGTCCTAATGCGGTGGTACCTCACCCCAATGAAATTAGCCAAGTTCGTGCCTGGATCCTCCTCGCTATGCCCCTGGCAGTGCGGAGGATCGGCCAATCTGTTACATATGCTGTGGTCTTGCCCGCGGATCTCCCCACTATGGGAAGAAATTAGACATTGGATACAGAGAGTCTTCGACCTCACTATTCCCCCAGACCCATGGCTATTCCTCTTGAATAGACCACTAACGGGCCTGTCCAAAGCAAACAATAAACTAATAGCACATTTTGCAATAGCCACACGGAGCGAGATAGCAGCACTATGGAAACGCCCCGAAATTCCAAGTATCCCAAAGATTCGAAATCGATTGTGGTTTATCTGCCAGATGGAAAAGTTGACGAGTCTAGTTAACGACACTGGCACCAATTATCTCAAAGTATGGACGCCTTGGCTGGCGCAGACGGATATCCCCGGGGTTGAGAGGAACACAATCTGGCTGTGATAGATGCAGGTGCGTTCTCCTTTAGGAGCGGAAACTCAGCTCACGACGACTACACAGACAAATAGACAGAACGCCTACAGAGGCGTTAAACTGGAGAGGACGTAACCCACAAAGAACCTTACTAGGAGCGGTGAAGAGACCTAGCACGAGTCGATGCTCCTCTTCCGGCCGCGCCACCCCTTTACTCCCTTCCTACCCACCTCCTTTTTTTTTCATTTTTTTTTTTCTTTTCTTTATTGATTTTGTGTTTGTCAATTTGAATAAATCGTACTATGTGAATTATGTTATTATCTTTATTGCTAGTCTACCCAAAACAATCCGGTCGAGTAGGACCCGAAAAACCGGGATATGTCTCACGAGCTGACATACGGTACTGTCTATAGCGGAGATTAACACTAAAAATGAATGTAATGTATACTGTATTCTGTATCACTTGTTTGGAAAAATGCAATAAAATCTATGTTACAAAAAAAAAAAATACATGCTTATAATGAAACATGGGAACAGGGGAACATACACTTTCAAGGTACAACAAAGTGCAAACCTCATCCCTGGACCACAGTCCAGTTAACCCCTTGTCTCTCTGGTGAGGTCAGGGGATGGCCATATGGGGTGCAGCCCCTTTAATACCGGGCCACCCCCTTTCTCCCTCTACAGTGTTAACCAAATGAAACAAATTTTTTGCTTCAATTTACCATTGCAATCGATTGCAAAAATAGTGCCTCAGAAGGAAGACACAACCTCTATTAACAAACAATTGGTTTCTGAGGAAGAAGGGCATAGGCGGATGTCAGATACGTCCCTGATGCGAGTTGATCGGGTCAACCTGCTCATATTCGGCAGTTCTTCCTCGCTGCCACCAGGACTGCTGATCCTGACTGCCTTTGTCAGTAGACAACTCTCTACAGATCCAAATGGGATAATCACCTGCACCTGTCCCATGTCTCCAGTCACAGGCTACTCTATCAAATGCTTTTTCTGCATCCAGTCCCAAAACCAGCTTGGTCTCTTGTTTATATTACTATTGTTTATTATATTAATGATCCTGCATATATATTATCAGAGGCCTGGCGTTGTAGGGTCTCTCTGAGTGGATCAGGCTATCCTCTTGTCTCCCGTCTCCATGGTTGGTTGTTGTCAGTTTTTGGAAGGACAAGAACAGGGAGTCTTTGATGTTGTCAGGACTCTAGACCATGGGCCTTGTCTCAATTGAGCGGGGTCTCTCCTGATCTCTTAGTCAGATGTGCCGGGACTTCTAAGCCTATTGTAGCAATAAAGTCTGGGCCCTCTTCCAGTTTTTTCAGGATAGCTTGCTTTCCTTTGTATGAGGCCTGCAAGCGAAATGGGAAGTCCCAGCAATATCTAACTCCTTTGTTTCATAGGAAGGCTGTTATTTTCTTGAGTTCTCTTCTTTTGGCCAGCGTTATTGGTGCAATGTCCATGAAGATCTGTATCTCTGTGCCTTCAAAGGATATCTTGTTCCTGGTTTTATTGAGAATTTCTTCATTTGTCAAGAAATAATGGAGCTGTGTTATTATATCTCTAGGGCCTCTACCTTCAAATTCTCTGGGTCTGAAGACTCTGTGGGCTCTGTCCAGTTCCAGTTAGTCATTGGTAGATCCTGGGAGTATGCTTAGGAACAGTCTATACAGGTAATGCTTGATTTCTTCTGGAGAGACTGCCTCCGGGACATTTCGTATCTTGACATTATTTCTCCTAGATCTGTTCTCTGACTCCTCTTGGTCTTCCTGGAGACGTGATACCTGTTCCTTCAGCAGGGCTATGTTGGAGTCTGCCTCGGTCTGCCTCTCTGTTGTATTCTCTATGGCTTCCTCTAGCCCTGTGGTTGTCCCTTCCACCGGTGAGATTTCTGACCGAAGACTGCTCATGGCCCTTTGTAATTCTTTGTGAAACGTTTGCTTGATCTCCTTGACCCAGGCCTTTATGTCGCTCCTAATACTCGTCTCTTGATCTGGGTCCAGGTCTGATTCTTCCTCTTCATGGTCTAGTGTCTGGGCGGCACTTTCTTTGTCTGGAAGTCTTGGGGTCAAACTTTTTTTGCTAAAGAAAGATGACGCCTCCGGCTTCTACGCATTTTGGGAGGCATATCTCTCCTTTTGTAGGATCCAGGTCCTTCGTCTTCCCCCTTTTTTGTATCTCCTTCCTTCCTCTCCAGTCTGTTTCTTTCTTCCTGGACAGATTGCAACATTATGGCAAGCTGTTATCTTCTTTTAGTAGTAGTTTCTCAAGAGGGTTCTGGCCATGTCTCCTCATCTAAAATAGTACCACACTTGCACCCACTCACTTATACATTCTGCTAGTGCATGGTTTCTTTTGCATTTGAAAGTGAGGTATGGGATGGGTGTTGCCCGTGTACCTTGATTTAACAAGCCTCTGGCCTTTACTGTCTGGCCTAGTCTGCTTCACGAGTTGCTGGTACTTCTTCATATGCTGTGGGGGCTCAAACTGGGTGCTCTCTTATAGGATTTGCTGTAGGTGGGTTCAATTGCCTCTTCTCTGGCCTGTATCCGCCATTTTGAGGATGAGGGGTGGGGGGCAGGTGAGTGTGCGCCGATGTGTGCTTCCGCTGCCCTTCAGCTGTCAGACCGTCCCCAGGAGAGATCACCACGGGTCCCCCCCCTGCCTTGGGAGGCCTCTGGCAGTCATCTGCAGGGCAGGAGGTGGCGTAGGGTTGTCTGCTCCGGTGGCTCCACCGTAAAGTGTCCAGCCAAGATGGCCACCGCTATGGCCGACATGAGCACCGGGGTATTGTGAGGGGGGAAGCATCAATCTTCTACCTTCCTCCGCTTGGTTGGGCGCAGCTCCTCAGGGTGAGACCGGCTCCCGATCACCAAATCGGCATCTCCTCTCGGGCCCGGCAGCTGTCTCGTGGTGACCATGGCTCAGGTCTGATCTGCTCAGCTCCCGGGTGGTCTTGGTGATCAGCTCGCCTCTCCAGTCGGCAACCAGTCAGCAGCTCCGGCCCAGGTAAGGCCTCGGCCACGGTGGTGCTGAGCGGGTGGGCGCGCTCACGCTGGCCACTCTGAAACATATTGAGGCAATGTTTGTGGCGAGCGTGATCGATCATGCTCAGCGCTTAGCTGCTTGCATAGCAAGCAAATTTGTGTTTACTGTACTTGTATAGCTGAGGGTTCGCCCTGGCCTGCAGACTTCAGGCTCTCTCCCTCTGACAGTCTCCCCTTTAGCTTCTGGTCAAACCCAAGCAATTGTGTCGGCTGTTGAGCTTTTATTTTTTGTTTTCAGTTCTGGTTTCTGCATTTTTAAAGGCTTTTTAAACCTTGGTTCACGGAGCCCAGCAGAAGTGTGAGCGCTCCGCTCTGTGACCTGCCCACGCCCCAACAAACCACTTTTAAAAGCAATATTAAACTAACCTAAATTGTATAATTTCCCACATTGTTGATAACATCATTTGGAAAACCTATTCAAGGTCTATATTCTGTTACCTTTTGAATTATTAATAACATAGCTTTCTCAAAGAATTCTATATACAGCTCAACCCCGTTATAGCGCGATCCAAATTAAAAAAAATAAATCATTATTTAATTTTTTTTTGCACACACACTGCACACACTGCACACACTGCACACACTGCACACACTGCACACACTGCACACACTCACTGCACACTGCATACATTCACAGCACACTGCATACACTCACAGCACACTGCACACACTCACAGCACACTGCACACACTCACAGCACACTACACACACTCACAGCACACTGCACATACTCACAGCACACTGCACATACTCACAGCACACTGCATACACTCACAGCACACTGCACACACACAGCACACTGCACACACACACACTGACACACTGACACACACACACACACACACAGTCTCACACAGTCAAATACACACACACACACAGAGACACACTGTCTCTTTAAGGGAGCTTGCTCTCGCAAGACGGAAGCAGAAGCAGGAAGCAGAGACAGGGAGAAGAGCTGCCAGATGCTGGGTAAGTGCTATGTGCTGTTGCCGCTGCCCCACCGGGTCTGGGAACGCTGGGAGAGTTCTCAGCTTTCCCCCTCCGGTGGACACGGTACCACCACAAAAAAAAAAAAAAAACTTTATATAAAAAAAAAATTTTGGGGGCCATTTTTTTTCGCAACCCTGTTAATAACGCGGTGGTCGCGGGTGGCCCCCGAGGACCGCGCTATAACAGTGTTAAGCTGTATAAATCCTACCTGAACATATTTATTTTATGTTTAAAATGTTTTGAATCCAATATAGAAATGTCTCTTACCTGAACTGTCTTTTGATGCACAAGAAATCTCATTAGTTGCAAATACCTTTAAATATATACAAAATGTGTACAGTATGTGTCAGTGGTGGTAGGAAGTTGTAGAGAAATTCACAGGCCTTAGGTTAGTATTACGGTAACTGGAACCTGCATCAGGACTTTTCAAATGTGTTTTTTTATTCTGACAATGTGGGTAAGTCAGAAACACCTGCTTACTTTGTAATCATAACTAATATGATGTCTGAGAGCAGTTTGGAGGTTTAGACATACATTTAGCAAATTGGTATTTTGGGGTGGAAGGTTAACAATCCTCCAAACGCAACAAGTAGTTAGGAATGTATCCTTTAATCATCTCTACTTCTACCCTTAAAAAATATTGTGTGTTTGTTTCAGAGTGGCTTTCATGTTAGGAGATGTACTGTATGCAATTCAGTTAGATAATCTGCAGCAGCTCTCCCTCACCAGTGAATATAAAGCTAATGCAGAGGCTAATCCTTTAGCTGCTGCCACTTTTTATTAAGCAGATCTGGCATAACACCAGCAAATGCAGCAGCATACTGTACACACCTCCTTTATTTATATGTTAAGAAACCCTGGACCCTGATAGAGAATGCTTGCATTATTCTCTGAATGTAAGGGTTTAAACAGTTGGTGTCCCTGCCATAAATCCCCTTGTCGGCTCTGTAGAGCTCTTCAGCTAAACCAACACCGTCTGTAAGAAACTGCAGAGGGATTTACTATTTATGGAAGTCTGTTTGGGTTCATTACAAACCCTTATACAGCCAACCAGTAAAAACATATTTTGTTTATTGTCTGTTGGATATTAACAGATACAGTTATATTAATAGCTCCTTTTGTTAAAAGTGCCTTGTGATTACCTTTTAATCTATATGCCATTCGATACACTGAATGGGAAAAGGTGGCATTTCTGTGGCAGAGTGAGACAAGGAAGATTGTAGACCTGGGGCTAAATTGACACCAGTTTCACCATTTACATTAGTCATCAGAGTGTTTACTTGTAAAAGTTTAATGTGGTCCATTTCAGAGAATAGACATGCAAAGCAGGAACTCCACTTGCTGTGTAGGTGAGGCACCAGATCCATGCCTGCTGCTCAGATAATTTCCTCCCTCTGTGTAGGTAAGTATAACAAATAATGAATACTTTTTAAGTTTGGTAGACACTTACAATCATTACACTTAGTCCCAAGAATAGGCTCACACTAGAGCTGTAGGTGATGTGTTATAATAATTCATGAACTATTATGTAGAGAAGATGATCCAAGTGTTTAATTTAAGCCCATTTCAAAATATATATATATATTTTTTCATAAATATAAAACCATTGGAGCCATCCATATAATTACTTAGTACTTTACAGGTTAAGGAACAATTTGTGTGGATGGTTGAAACTACAGTACAGTACATTTAATGTCCATAGTTATCATATTTATGATTACTGTTTATTAGTGAAAAATGCTGATTATTGCAATTGTTCTAAGGTACAGTAACAGTTACACATAAAACACCCATTCGTCGAATTGAAATGTTGTTTTAAGTGTCTGGTTAGGTATGTTGTTCACTACATTTACCATTTATTCCAGAACTTTCTCTTGAATTTCCTTCCCCATTGTTCATAAAATGATTTACAACAAACATTCAATATGCTATAATCCTCTTGATTAATATTAGCATATTTTCTTGAAATCATTTTAGAGATATATTCTGAGCATATTTCATTGCATAACAATGTTTCAATCTAATGTTTAAAAACAGTATGTAAGCACCTTTCACCTCAGTTGTATGAGCTAAATGAAAATAATAAATTCAGGTAAAGTGTATTCACAAATTACTTGTGTTAAAAATGTGTATTCCAAATATGTATTTAAATAGCTATACCTGTTTCATTTATTGTGTTCTGCTTTTCAGTATTAACCAATTGTCACTTATAAATTACCAGTTTCTTTTTTATTAAGGGAATTCAGTTTGTACTGATTTACACATGTTTATTAATCTTTTTTCTTCCCCATGTACTAATTCTTGTGAAACACTAATAATGTATGTGATTGCTGTGTGACCTGGCTCATGTCTCAATCTTGTTGCTATACTGTACTGTAGATGTATGGTAGAACATATAAGCATATAATCAATTACATTATTCAAAAGCTGCGAACAATATTTGATTTAAATAGATAACAGCATGTTATCTATTTTTTTATATATATCTATTATCTATTTTTTTTTAATATTTTATATATATGAAAAAGTCACAATTTTTCGCAATTTATTTAAAAAAATTAACTTGATTGTTTACAAAATAAACATTGAAAAATGATCTGAATTATTAAAAAAAAAACTAGAAAACGCAAACAAAATGTACTTACTGTACATAGAAGCATTCATGTCTAAACAGTTCTTATAAATAAACAAAGTATGAATTTTATTTGTTTCAAGTGAAGTTAATAATCCATATGGTAGGTCCTCAGAACTCAATTCAATTTGGCTTACTAAAGTGAGGTTACCTAATTAGGGTATGGACATTAGTTTTCTTCCATTTAACGGCTGTCCGCAAAGCTAATTTTATGCAAATCGAACGTCGGTTATGCAGCTCATTTGCATATGGCTAACGTGGCATTATCTGGCTAACATTGGGATACAGTAAGTGCTATCCTGGCGCTAACTGGCTTTAATGCTCACTCACGTTAGTCATAGTATAAGGAAGATACCAGGTATAAAATTGCAATGCAATACATACGAGGCATCTTTCTTCCCAATAAAAAAATTATAAATTAACCTTTTGGAAGCCATAGTGGCCATGAAGGCATGCCTTATGCATGTCTGCATTGCCACTAAGTTTACTAAGTGTTAATTCAAGCTCCCTAACTAGCCTAGTACCAATTGTATGTCATAGTGGTACAACTGCTATGGCATATAAGGGGTTAAACCCTTCGTTATCCCCTTGGGTGGCCTACCCCCATAATTCACCCCATGAACCTACCCCCATAATACACGCCCCTACCCCCACTCCCCCAACCAAAAAACCTGGTGGTTTATTTTTATCTTTGCCATCCGGCTTGTATTATTTTTCTTGGTATTTCGCTATTCATTTTTATTGGCCATCGGGCTCTGATTTTTTGGGTTTTTTTTTTTTTGGTTGAGAATTGGCTCTTAATTGGATTTTTTTCCGTATGCCCGTGAGGATGAGGAAGACGGCCCTGATACCAGCTGGTGTAAGTAATACATTTATTTATTTATTTATTTGCAGTGTACATTGATTGCCAATGTGGCTACTTAGGCCCCCATTGAGGTCCTATGTGTCCACAGTGACAATCAATGGATATCATTTTTTTTGTACATGTTTACATTTTTTTATTTTATTGATTTTATGCTTTTCTATGGGTAAAAGCCCTATTAGCCACATTTGGCTAATAGGCCTATTGCCCATTACTGTAGAGGGGGAGTTGTTTTGTTGGAGGGTAGTGATATAGCTTTGGTTATGGGGGTAGGTTCCCTGTGAGGAAGGTTAGGCCTCCCGTGAATAACAGGGGTTAACCATAGCATGCCATAGTAATCTTTACTACAAATAATCAAGTTGATCTTGTTGCATTGGTTATGCTATGGCTTTATAACATTGTATTTCCATAAGTGTGATATCACAGTACCACTGCTTTTTAATTATTTTTTGTGTTTTCCTATATTAATCTCTTATCACTGTGCATTAGGATATATGCATATGTATGTATACACTGTAATAATTCACTACATGTAGTTTCTTTTTATGATTAAGGAACCAATAATTACACATTGCTTTACAGCATGATACCACGGTACCACTGATTTTGTAATTTTTATGTTGTTCTATATTAATCACCTTTCACTGTGTGCAAAGATATATATACAGCTAAACCCCGTTATAACGCGCCTCGTTATACCGCGATTCGGTTATAACGCGGTTTTCCCGTGGCTCCCGTTTTTTTTTTTTGCACACTGCACACACTGCACACACTCACTGCACACACACTGCTCATTGCTCACACTGCCACACTGCACACACACTGCACACTGCACACTGCACACACACTGCTCATTGCTCACACTGCACACACTGACACACTGCACGCACACTGCACACTGCACACACACTGCTCATTGCTCACACTGCACACACTGACACACTGCACACACACTGCACACACACTGCTCATTGCTCACACTGCACACACTGACACACTGCACACACACTGCACACACACTGCACACTGCACACACACTGCTCATTGCTCACACTGCACACACTGACACACTGCACACACACTGCACACACACTGCACACTGCACACACACTGCTCATTGCTCACACTGCACACACTGACACACTGCACACACACTGCACACTGCACACACACTGCTCATTGCTCACACTGCACACACTGACACTGCACACACTTCACACACACTGCTCATTGCTCACACTGCACACACTGACACACTGCACACACACTGTACACTGCACACACACTCCTCATTGCTCACACTGCACACACTGACACACTGCTCATTGCTCACACTGACACACACTGCACACTGCTCACACTGACACACACTGCTCACACTGACACACACTGCACAGACACTGCTCATTGCTCACACTGCACACACTGACACACTGCTCATTGCTCACACTGACACACACTGCACACTGCTCACACTGCACACACTGCACACACACTGCACAGACACTGCTCATTGCTCACACTGCACACACTGACACACTGCTCATTGCTCACACTGACACACACTGCACACACACTGCTCACACTGCCACACACTGCACACTGCACACACACTGACACACACTGCACAGACACTGCTCATTGCTCACACTCACTGCACACAGCTCTCACAATACACTCACATGTCAGCAGCCCACCCCCCCCCCTCACATGTCAGCAGCCCACCCCCCCCTCACATGTCAGCAGCCCACCCCCCCCCCTCACATGTCAGCAGCCCCCCCCCCTCACATGTCAGCAGCCCCCCCCCTCACATGTCAGCAGCCCACCCCCCCCCCTCACATGTCAGCAGCCCACCCCCCCCTCACATGTCAGCAGCCCACCCCCCTCCCTCACATGTCAGCAGCCCACCCCCCCCCTCACATGTCAGCAGCCCCCCCCCTCACATGTCAGCAGATCATGTCAGCAGCCCACCCCCCCCCTCCTCACATGTCAGCAGCCCCCCCTCACATGTCAGCAGCCCCCCCCCCCCCCCTCACATGTCAGCAGCCCACCCCCCCCCTCCTCACATGTCAGCAGCACCCCCACCTCCTCACATGTCAGCAGCCCCACCCCCCCCCCCTCCTCACATGTCAGCAGCCCACCCCCCCCTCCTCACATGTCAGCAGCCCACCCCCCCCCCTCCTCCTCACATGTCAGCAGCCCACCAGCCCGTTTTTTCACATGTCAGCAGCCCACCAGCCCGGTGGAGGTTGGAATAATGACATCACCCGCAGGGGGCGGAGAGCGGACGGCTTGATTGACAAGAAGAGGGCTGTGGGCGGGGCGACTGAATGTGGCCAGGCAGTAAGAGTGCCCGGATGTGGGATGCTTGTTCTGCAGTCATTGGTGCCATATAGGAGGAGGTCAGTGGGCGTGGCTTGCATCCTTTATCCCCCTTTATCTCTATGGCAACTCCTCCTGCCCGGGTGATTTGCAGTGCAGGGTGGGCGGAGGTGAGTCAGAGCCGGGCGTGGTGGACCCGGCCGGGGAGGGGAAGCCTCGCGCTCCAGGACCCTGCCCACCCCTCTCCTAGCCTCTCCTCCCCACCTCTCTCCCTCCTTCCCGCCGCTCACCAGGACTCAGTGACCGGAGCTGCAGCTAACCCAAGTCCCGCAGGCTGTGCGAGGTGCTGGTATCTGTCACACCCTCCCTGACCCCGCACAGCGGCTCTGATGCTGGGCGTAGCGGGGATGACGAACAGGTAGGGGACCCTGCATTAAAGCCTGAGAGATGCACTGTTAGCATTGCTATATGGATATGTTAGCAGAAGTCCTTCCCCAGTGCATGGCTGTTTGCAGGTAGCGCTTCCCACACACAAGTGGGTGTGCAGAAAAAAAACAAAGTTTTCTTTGTTTTAGTTTTATTTCAGTTGGTTGCAGGTCTGTGCTTTCTCATGTTTGCCACTTTGCAACTTTTAGGTGAGTGACTCCGGTAGATTAGTGTCTCCTCACCCTGCCCACCCCTTCTCACCATCACACACACACACACACACACACACACACACACACACACACACACACACACACACACACACACACACACACACACACACACACACACACACACAGACACGGTGCAAAACCAGGGGGCTGAGAGGGAGGACGGATGAATCGCCGCCATTTAAAAAATTTATTTATTTATTTATTTAATTAACTTCCTTCCCTCCTCACTCCCGATCAGGAGCGCGGCGGCCATTTTTTTTTAAAATTAGCGCGACCCCGTTACTAACGCGGTGGACTCGGGGTGGACCCCGAGGACCGCATTATAACGGGGTTTAGCTGTATATGTATGTATATATATATATATATATATGTATACATTGCCGCATAGCAGCAAAAAGGAGACAGCACTCAGGTGAATGAAAATTAAGGTATTAAATACAGCACATAACTCCAACGTTTCAATCCCACAGGGGGATCTTCCTTTGGGATTGAAACGTTGGAGTTATATGCTGTATTTAATACATTAATTTTCATTCACCTGAGTGCTGTCTCCTTTTTGCTGCTATGCGGTAATGTATACTTTTATTATTTATATGGGACATGCACCTATTCATTATTGAATTTCCATTGGAGTGCCAGTGATTTTTTTATCACATATATATATATATATTATATATAATATATATATATTTCACCATTATCACCCAGCATACAGTGCTTCCACTGCAGCAAGGGATTCTGGGAAATGACATGCAAATGAGCACACAGTGCCACAGAAACATCAGCTGTGTTTGCCACTTACCACAATACACTCTTTTGAATATCTCATGCTTGTGTCAAAAAATAAATAGGCGATACCGTTCTGTGGCTAACGAAATGCTTTTATTTGTGCGAGCTTTCGAGATAAACTGATCTCTTCTTCCGGCGATTATATATATATATATATATATATATATATATATATATATATATATATATATATGTAACTAGGTATGTATATTCTGCCTGTATTTTCCCCTGTTATGGAAGTCCTGTTTTCTGCAGGCAGTAACAGGTTAAATCTATGGGCTCTTGACCCCCCTCATGCCCCTCTTATGAGTGATAGAAATAAGGTGGTGACTCATGGCCTGTGAAAGCCTATCAGGAATAGGTATAGACCATGAGCTCACCCCTTCTTAATCCTCCTAGGAGTGTGTGACCAAGTTAGTGCTAGTTCTGCTTCTGCTCTTGAAGAGAGAGGAAGTTATGTTCCTGCTCTGGAAGAGATATGAAGCAGAGAGCTATCAGCCTCTCCTATGCCAGGATCTTGAGCTTGGGGAACATCAGACTCAGCTACAGTGTTGCCCTGTACTACCAGGGGCAAAGCACCATCCAAAGTTATGGAGCCTCTGAGACCTTGCATCACTTTGAGAAGATCTGCAGTGTATGCCACCCAATAAAGACTCTGTACAGAATATACCCCTATCTGAGTATCAGTCCTTGGGCAGAGGGAGAAAGAGTGCAATAGTGGGTGCTGACCTCTGAACTCCTTGGAGCCCACTACTGCTGGAGGCAGGACCGGCAGTCTTTCTAACATCCCACGAGATCTGTGAGCCAGCAGAGAGTGAGATCTGACTACGGAGCCCTCCGACACCAGTGCAGACCCGGCACATCCTGGCATGAGAGCCACCAAACGGCGGTGATCATCAGCGGTGTATGCCACGGACCAGCAGATAGTCTGGCGACAGTAACCATCTGGTAGCAGACATGCCACGAGTGGGAGGTGATACTCTCTGACATTATCCATTGCCTCCAAACATCTTTTGTCTAGTAAGTAGGGCATTCACCTAGTGCAGCAGAGTATAATTGATTTTTTGTATGGACTTAGTTTCCATTTGTTTTATATAATTTTAAAATAAATGTGATTTTTATTTAGTATTTATCCCCTGTTTTGCCTTCTTCTACTTAGTTTATTTATTTTTTAATTTTTTATTATTATTTTTTGTTTGTTGTTTGTCCCATTCATCTACAGTATTATGCTATGTGTATTTTTTCTTCCATTACATGCACTCAATATATAACTACTACAATCATCGCTGGATACTACCAGGACATTGGTCGTGTACCACACCATCAAATAGTTGTATGTTTATTTTTCTTATGAAACACAATAGGATTTTTCGTTACCAAGAGGGTATTTTAAGGCACCAGTATAATCTTTATCTCATATTGCGTGTACCTGACCAGGTGGTCAGTGTTCCATTATCTGGCAGCCGCCCTTCATTTAAATATTTGTGAGCATTAAGGGATTTTTTTCTGTCTAATAAGTATTATACTTATTCTTATTTTGTGTCAGTGTTAGCGCTACCTGATTCTCTTTGTTGTTTTTTCCATTTTTCATCATATTTCAATACATTTTTCTTATTTTGGACCCTACTCCCTTGGCTGTGATCTGCTTTTTCCCCCTTTTTTTTCTTTACTGGATCTAACTACAATGGCGGCACGGCGCAGAGAAATCTCCTGAAGTGGACATTTCTGTTACAGCACAAACAACTGTGAGTTCCTTCCTGAATGAGGACTATGGGCCTCATGCACCAAGCACTGAAAAAATGCATTCGCCAAGTGTTCCCTATCGGCATGATTTTGGCGATTTTCCCTCGCAGTACTCAGTAAGGGCCGAATACATGACGAATCCCTGCCGGATCCCTGCGAAAGCAAAACGCCGATGAGCCGGTGATAAAAGAGCCTGGCTCCCGATAGCCTGGCGATAGGCCGTTTCTGCCGATATGTGTTTGCAGCAGAGAGAGACCCGCCGCTCTCTCTGCGCAAACATCGGCAAAAGAAAAATATTCCTAAAAACCTTTTACTCATAGTGTACATGTGCAGGGGCTCTCCGGAGCTAAACCGCATTGGTTTCAGGTCCGGGGACCCCCTGCTTCCCGAGATACAGGCCCTTTTATGAGGTGCCGGTATCCCTCTGCATTTAATTGTCCCGATCACGTTACCGCGGAATGTAAACAAAGCAGAGGGATACCGGCACCCCATAAAGGGGCCTGTATCTCAGGAAGCAGGGGGTCCCCGGACCTAAAACCAAAGCGGTTCAGCTCCGGAGACCCTCTGCATATCTACATTATGAGTAAAACACACATATACATAAACAATCATTCCTTACCTTAGCGGCTATCCGTTATGGTAATGAAGCAGCATTAATGTATTTTAATAATATTGCGCGGGAGCAGGGGTTCCCCTGAACTGAACCGCATTGATTTGTGGCGCAGGGACCCCCTGCTTCCCGAGTTACAGGCTCCGGTAAGGGTCATCGGGTGCCAGTGTAGCCGCCATCTTTATAGAGCCCACGTCGCGTCTTGGACACTATAAAGATGGGGGCGACACTGGAAACGATGCCCCAAACCTGGGCCTTTAACTTGGGAAGCAGGGGGTCCCTGAGCCACAAATATATGCGGTTCAGCTCAGGGGACCCCCTGCTCCCGCACAATATTATTAAAATACATTAATGCTGCTTCATTACCATAGCGGATAGCCGCTAAGGCAATGAAGGGGTTAAGGCATAATACAGTAATGGGCAAAATTACTATTATCCACAAATGGATAATAGTGCATTTGTCCATTTAAAATACATTAAGAACAATAAATACATTAAATACATATTGCACTCACCCATGTCCGGCTGCCATGATGAAGGCCATCCTCATCTTCATGGGCCTCCTCCGATGCTGCAAAACAGAAACAAAAATAAAAACATCCAATGTAATGTCCCCTAACCCCTTAATCACAATAGCGGTAATTAACAGCTACAGTCATTAAGGGGTTAACCCACCCTCACCCACCACTCAGGAGGCCTACATACCCTCCCCCACTACACCCCCACCCCGTGAGGCCTAACCACCCTCACCCACTATCCACAAGGCAGGCCTACCCACATACCCTTGGGGCCAATACCCCCTCCCACCACCCCCAGTACCCACAATAGAAACAATACACTGCCCCACAATAAGCATCATTCTATTTATTAAATACATAACCCACCCCCTATGCCCCCCATAAATACATGATTTATCCTTTTACATACAGGGTTCATACCCCATGCCCACGCGAGTCCCCGGCGGGCCTGACGGGACATCTGACAGACCTACAGGGTACCAGCAACTTGTTTCATACAAGTTCTGGAGGCCTGTTGGTGGGTCCCGCCAAGCGCCATTGCCCCTAGGTGGTCTCCGCAGGTCACCGTGGGCCACAATTGGGTCCCCATGGTAGGCCCGCTGATGTCTGGGAGCCCCGGGTCAGACCCACAGGTGTCTGCGGGGCCTCGGGTGGTTCCCAAGGGGGTCTGGGGACCCACGGGTTGGCACTACGGGTCCACAGTGCCCCCATAGATGTGGGACCACCGGTTCTTCCCCACACACCACGGGTCCGTGGTGCCCCCACAGATGTGAGGCCACCGATACTTCCCCTCAGACTACGGGTCCGCGGTGCCCCCACAGATGTTGGGCCAACGGTCTTTCCCCGCAGGTGTCCCCCGTGGACCATGCAGCCTGATACCGTGAGATACCCGAGGATACTGCAGGTGGTCTCCAGAGGTCTCACGCAGAACCAAAAAGGAACAAACCCTGAATGTAAAATAAATAAACCTGACCTATACATTCAATACATCAACCCCCCCCCCAACACCTACAGTACAATAATGTGCAAAATAACTATAATCCAGATAGGGATAATAGATTATTTGCCCATTATTAAACACATTAACTAGCATATGAAAATAAATAAAGTACTACTGACCTCTTCAATAAGAAGCCCCCGTTGCCAGCAAAATCCTTGTCTTTCGTTGCCCACAAAATACATAGCCAATACATAGCCAATACATAGCCAATACATTGCAATTACATTCAGATATCAATTAACCCTTAAACACCTTATCGGATAATAACCGCAAAGGTAATTAAGGGGTTAAGCCACACTGGCCCAATACCCACCCTTCACCCATTCATGTGTACAGTGGCTTCATCATGCAACTATATATATATACATATATATATATATATATATATATATATATATATATATATATATATATATATATATATATATATATACACACACACACACACACACACACGATGAACCAATATACAAAGAAATGTAGAAGGGTTATCAAAATCATGCTCTACTACAAATGCCACTTCTCCATACAGACACAGTACAATAAAATCAATTTCCTTAAAAAATCCAATCTCATCTTCCAATCAAAATCCTCAAATGCAAATCAAAAGCCTCAAATGCCAATCAAAACATTGCATTTACATTGTATACATGATGCATACAATCTATGCACCATGTACACTCTGCAAATACGGAGACAAAAAAAAGCGCACAACGCAAATAGTGAAGTATGAAAATTACAAGTGTATATTAAAATAGGGGATAAATATTCTGCGTACATCAAGGTGCTAGGACATAAGCATTGAGTGTGTACAACACTCAAGTTATCACTCGGCAGCTGTTGATACAGGAGTCAGGAGCTTGTTTCCTTTGGCCACCGTCTTGGGCAGCAGCTGTGATGTTTTCCTTCCTAGGAACACCCCGGCACTCGATCACCGCCTCTATGGAAACCTTCTCTCTGGTAAGCTGGGCTCCAGGTAATCCGAATGATCTGCAGCCTGCAGTCGCACTCCGGAGGTCCCCGGATTGAGCAGTGAGGGCATAGATGGTTCACAATGTTCTCCGGTCAGTGCACCTAAGCCCTCACTGCTCAATCCGGGGACCTCCGGAGTGCGACTGCAGGCTGCAGATCGTTCGGATTACAATTAACTAATTAAATCGTTGAACAGAACAAGTTATCCTCAGACAAAATATAAGTACCAAAAAGAATACAATATACAAAAGCAAGCCTCACTCTGACCTAAATTATACCATACAATAGCAAAAATTACATCTATCTAATTGTAAAATACATGACACACACATTTATGCATAGCAGCATAACCAAAAAACATTTTAAACCCAGCAAAACAAGCTTTTAAAACAACATCATTTCTTACCCTGTTTGTATATATCAATCTAGACATTCATACATACATACAGTGGCAAGAAATGATATACCAAAAAAAAAAAAAAAATACACATGTAAAAAACCTAAAAAAAATGAACAAGTTAAATAAAATACATTTCTTAAGTTCACTTACCATTACTTGACCCACGCACCGACTCCCGTTGAACAGCTTACTCTCGAACCAATCCACACACAGGAACCCATAAAATAATAAACCATAAAATAATAAACATTAAAATAAAAAAACAAATCAATCCACGGGTCTTCTATTTGTAATCCATCTTCATTCTTCTTTATTGTATCTTCTTCCGGTCTCTACCGGGGTCTTCTTGTCTTCTTCGGCCACGCCCTGGCCTTCTTTTTCTGTAGAAGGTCCTTCCTCCTCAACGTCTGCCTTCAAAATGAGACGACATAGGCTTTTAAAGGCCTATGACGTCACATTTTCGTCAAGGTTCCCACGGGCCTGATTGGCCCATGAAAACCATGTGTTTTGGCCTATAAAAACTCTGATTGGCTCTAGTAGACCATGTGACAGAGGCTTGGGGGAGAACGGATGTGACGTCATTGAAAGCCTGTCACATGGTACTAGAGCCAATCAGAGTTTGGATGTATTTCCCACGCTCTGATTGGCTACCGTACCATGTGAGGCCAGCCATCTTTCCTTTCATGACGTCATCTTAAACGCAATTGAAGCACAGCCATTCTGATGACGTCATCATTTTTTTTTATCGGCCAAAACACATGGTTTTCATGGCCCAATCAGGGCCGTGGGAACCATATGACGAAAATGTGACGTCATAGGCCTTTAGTAAGCTGTTCAACGGGAGTCGGTGAGTGGGTCAAGTAATGGTAAGTGAACAAAAGAAATGTATTTTATTTAATTTGTTCATTTTTTTTTTTTTTGTAACTTAGATTTTATTGCTTTTTTTCCAAACAAGTGATACAGAATACAGTATACATTACATTCATTTTTAGTGTAAATCTCCGCTATAGACAGTACCGTATGTCAGCTCGTGAGACATATCCCGGTTTTTCGGGCCCTACTCGACCGAGTTGTTTTGGGTGGACTAGCAATAAAGATAATAACATAATTTACATAATACAATTAATTCAAATTGACAAACACAAAAACAAAATCAATAAAGACAAAAGAAACAAAAAAAAAAAAAGGGGGTGGGATGGGGAGGGTAGGAATGGATGGGGAGGGTAGGAAGGGAGTAAGGGGCAACGTGGCCGAGAGAGGAGCATCCACTCATGCTAGGTCTCTCAACCGTTCCTAGTAAGGCTCTTTGTGGGTTGCGTCCTCTCCAGTTTATCACCTCGTGGGCTTTCTGTCTATTTGTCTGTGTAGTCGTCGTGAGCTGAGTTTCCACTCCTAAAGGAGAACGCACCTGCATCTATCACAGCCAGACTGTATTCCTCTAACCCCGGGGATATCCGTCTGCGCCAGCCAAGGTGTCCATACTTTGAGATAATTGGTGCCAGTGTCGTTGACTAGACTTGTCAACTTTTCCATCTGGTAGATAAACCACAATCGATTTCGAATCTTTGGGATACTTGGAATTTCGGGGCGTTTCCATAGTGCTGCGATCTCGCTCCGTGTGGCTATTGCAAAATGTGCTATTAGTTTATTGTTTGCTTTGGACAGGCCCGTTAGTGGTCTATTCAAGAGGAATAGCCATGGGTCTGGGGGAATAGTGAGGTCGAAGACCCTCTGTATCCAATTTCTAATTTCTTCCCATAGTGGGGAGATCCGCAGGCAAGACCACAGCATGTGTAACAGATCGGCCGATCCTCCGCACTGCCGGGGGCATAGCAAGGAGGATCCAGACACGAACTTGGCTAATTTCATTGGGGTGAGGTACCACCGCATTAGGACCTTGTATGCATTCTCCTTTAGTGTGGTACATATGGAGCTTTTTGCCATGGCCAGATATATAGCGTTCCACTCGTCGTCTTCTAATGTCTCTCCCAGGTCTCTTTCCCATTGGGTTCTAAATGACGATGGCTGTTGTCTATAGCTCGCAGAATCAACTACTTGCTTGTACAATTGTGATGTGAGTCCCTTTGTGTCGGTCTCTGCCAGACAGAGCTTTTCGAATGACGTCGGGGGGGGGGGGGGGGGGGGTATGGGGCCAATTTGTTATAAAATGCTCGGAGCTGGAGGTACCTAAAAAAATTCTGAGTGGGGTATATCTTTTTCTAGTCTGACGTGATCAAACGTTTTAATCTTGCTATTGTATCCCTCTAGATCTTTGATTCGTATATAACCTTTTTGTTTCCAAATTGATGCATCTCCCTCTAATAGGCCAGGAGCGAACTTGGGATTGTTCTAAATTGGGGACATTGAAGAATTACTCGTTCTGAGGGAGTATTTAGTCTTATTGGCCTCCCAGATAGACAACGAGTTGGTCATTGAGGAAAGCGGCATGTCAGCAGATCGTCGTGCTGTTTTAGGTAGCCAAATCAAGTTGCGTATTTTCAAAGGAGCGCAGGCAGCACTCTCTAATTCCACCCACCATTTTAAATGTGAATTGGATTGCCATTGAACAATTTGGCTTAATTGAGCCGCTTTGTAATATGAGAGCCGGCAGGGTACCGCTAGGCCCCCCGCTAGGACATCTTTTCATATTTAATTTGTTGACTCTCGGCTTTTTCCCTCCCCAGATAAATTTAGAGATTTCAGACTTTCAGTGAGAGCAAATCCTTCAGTCTGAGTGGCACTGGTATCGTCTGGAAAAGGTATAAGATACTGGGGAGTAGGTTCATTTTGACGCTATGTATCCTACCTATCCAGGATATTCGTATAGAGGACCATTTATGGAGGTGAGCTATCAATGTCCGAATTAGGTTGGGGTAATTTGCATTGTAAATGTCTTTGATGTTCTTGGTTATGTGGACTCCTAGATATTTTATGTATTTCTGTTGCCAGTGGAAGTTAAAATTCAGTTGCAATAACTTCTCTACGTGTCTAGGGAGATTGATGTTGAGGGCTTCAGATTTAGCTTGATTTATTTTAAATCCCGAAATGTTCGAGAATCTGTCCAATAAATCCAACATGTTTGGCAAGGAGGTGAGGGGCTTTGAGATAATTCGTAGGATATCATCTGCATACAGGGCCGCTTTATGTGTTTGAGAATATGCTTTTACCCCTAGATGTCCGGGTTGCCTCTAATTTGCGCCGCCAGTGGTTCAATACATAGAGCGAACAGAAGAGGGGATAGTGGGCATCCCTGTCTCGTGCCACTCTTAATTTGAAAGGGGAGAGATGGAAAGCCCTGATGTATTACCCTGGTGGTAGGTCCTGAGTACAGCGAGAGAATCGCTCTGCTCACCTGATCCCCAAAGCCAAATGCCGCAAGCGTCTCCTCCAGGTAAGGCCAGTCTATCCTATCAAAAGAGAAATCCTCCAAGAGATGAAGCGGAGCACAGCACAGCAAACAGAATACAGGGGCTAGACACCGGCAATGATAAAAATCCTTTATTCCATGAACAACATCATGGCTAGGGATGGGTAAAAATCTCTAACGCGTTTCGGGCCGTCGCCCTTTGTCGAAGAGAGTGTTTTACAGACTGCTTCAGCCCTGCTTATATAGGTCTCCCCCCGTCTCCAGCTGATCTAGGTTGCGTGATTACTTGGCGCGAAATCGCCGAGCTATAATCCCATTGGTTCTCTCATATGGCCAATGGGATGAATGAACAAGTTTACTACATGCTGAAGGTACGGGGGCGGCTCACACCAGCAGCGCAACCGCAGTGTGTCTGTATATCATACAATAGAAAATATGTAACGATAGTAACAAACATTTAAAAACAGTTAAGAAACAGTTTCAAGGCAAACAGTCTAATAGGCTGAAATTGTTTTAGGAAGTAAATAGCAACCAATTATGCTGGTTATATCCAGTTTGAAGCCAGAATGATGACACAGTATATTGTAGGAGACATTGTAGTATAAGAAATCTATACAATATATTGCATTTTATTCCATCACTGGGAATATATCAGCCTGCTATAGATGAACATCAAATAGAAAGAACGCACACTATCCTAATAATTATAAGCATGTATAAATGTACAAACAATATATTATCACATTTCGTGTCATGCAGTCTTTATATCCGGCGGTAAGGACATACATTTATTCTATTGACACTATATGTAGAATGTAGGACAATGCATAGAAAAAACTCTGCAGAGCAATACAATCGCCTGAATTATATAATTTGGTAACCTTGTTTTAATTTATTTTACTCTATTTTAGGAAATGCTTTAATTCCCAATCAGTGTTCATACCCTTGGGAGCCAATGTCCCAAGGGTATAAATCCAGTGCATTTCACGGCGATTGATTGATTCCTTTTTAAACTGTAATTCAAAATATGTTGTTTATGTCTTTAGATGTGCTTGTGGGTGTAGCCACATTGGAAGGACTATAAGACCCCTAAAGATAAGAATAAGGGAACACATTAGAACTATAAAAAATAAAGATGACAATTTCCCAGTAGCTAGACACTTTAACAACTGTCCACATGGTTCAGTAGATCGCTTAACGTTCAGTGCTATTGAACACATAGCTATCCACCCTAGAGGAGGAGATAGAGAATCACTTCTCAATCGCCGTGAAATGCACTGGATTTATACCCTTGGGACAACATCTCTTGGAGGATTTCTCTGTCGTTCTATTACCAGCGTGACGCACGCCGAAGGAATCATTTGTACTTCTTAACCGTGAGTACCCCAGTCCGCTCACTGCGGTCTCTGGGGGCGCTTCCACTGTACCTACACTATTATCCAGGGGGACACTTTTACTGTTGATTAGGTGGTCAGATATTTGTGACTGACTATACCTATATATACAGGTCCTACCCACATGTGGAAGGAGGTACTTATATGGAAAACACGGACTATGAATGAATGACAAGACAAATGTTTCCCTGCTGTTTATATATCACTGGGACAAATTCATACTTATGCTTATAGTGATACCACATAGCTGAGCACGGTACTTGGGAGCCCTGTCTCTCACTATATACTATCCTATCAAAAGCTTTTTCTGCATCCAGACTTAACAGCATACTTTGTGTGTTATTTTTATTAGCCAATTCTACCAGATCAATAAATCGCCGGGTATTGTCTGCTGCCTGTCTGCCTTTGATGAATCCGACCTGATCTGGGTGTATAAGTCTGGGTAGGATTAGACATAATCTATTGGCCAATAGTTTAGCGTATATTTTAATATCAGTATTGATTAGGGATATGGGCCTATAACTTTTGCAGTCCAGTGGATCTTTACCTGGTTTATGGATTAATGATATAGAGCCTGTAACATCTCCCTGGAGATGGGGGCTCCTGCTAATATTGCATTGAACACGTGGAGCAACCTAGGGGCTAGTACTTTGGCAAATTTCTTATAGTATAGCCTCGAGAAGCCATCTGGCCCTGGGGCTTTTGAGGGTTTGAATTCCTTAATGTCTTGTGACACCTCCTCTATAGAGAAATCAGCGCCCATGGCCTCTCTCTCTGCCTCTGTCAATCTCCCTAGTTTTGAGCTGGCTAAGAAATCTCTCAGCTTCTCGCTCGTTTTAGCGTTATGTGCCACTTTCTCTCCATTATATAATGTTTCATAGAACGAACCAAATTCTTCTACTATTTTCTTGGGTTGGCCGTGGGGGTGCCTGATTTTAAGCGTATAGCTTGGATATTAAACTTCATGTGTCTGTCTCTTAACACTCGAGCCAGCATAGTATCCGGCCTGTTCGCTTTTTCGTAAAATTTCCTCTTAGACCAACTCAGCGCGTTATCTGCCCTGGAGGTCAACAACATGTTTAATTCAATTTTGGTATCTTTCAATTCTTGTAGGGTTTGCGGGTCTGGGTTACTCTTATGGTGTGATGAAAGGGAGTCTTAGAAAGCGGGGGGATCCTCCGGTGCTTGCTTCCACTTGTGACTCCGGGACACATGTAATGTAAATAGAAAGAGGGGAGCACAATTAGGAGTAGTTAGAGTACAGTAGCAAGTATATATATGTATATTGGGAATACACTTATATAGGGATAGGGGATCTTCTGTAGTGGTAGAGAGGACTTCTGGGTATTACCTCAAAATTAGGAAAGAGAAGGGAACATAGTATAACACTGTTTAATAAACAAACGATATTAAAAAGAGATTGGGAACTCACAAACGGCCACAAATAATGGCATAGAGAAGAGGATGGATTCTGCTCCAGTTGGTTTAGTGTTGTTGCAGGAGGGTTGGTAAACGGCAGCGGTAGGTCTTCCTCTCCTTTTTTTTAATAAGTAGAGACTGTCTGAGTTTTTCTTGGGACTGTTTTATTAGATGCCATCCTGACATATTTAGAGATTCTTTAATGCTGGTTGTGTTGCTGTTGTTGCTGTTGTCGCTGTTTTGCTGTAGTTATTTAAATAACTAGTGCCGGTGGGAATGGAGCTCAAGTACTAAGCAGCCATTCACCTCTCTGTTGTCACGTGACCTCTTGTTCATTTTTTTAAAGGTTTTTTACATGTGTATTTTTTTTTTTTTTTTGGTATATCATTTCTTGCCACTGTATGTATGTATGTATGAATGTCTAGATCGATATATACATACAGGGTAAGAAATGATGTTGTTTTGAAAGCTTGTTTTGCTGTGTTTAAAATGTTTTTGGCTATGCTGCTATGCATAAATGTGTGTGTCATGTATTTTACAATTAGATAGATGTAATTTTTGCTATTGTATGGTGTACTTTAGGTCAGGGTGAGGTTTGCTTTTGTATATTGTATTCTCTTTGGTACTTATATTTTGTCTGAGGATAACTTGTTCTGTTCAACGATTGAATTAGTTAATTGTTTAATTGTTATGGATGGAATTTAAATTGTTTAGTGATTTAATTAATGAATGCTAATTGATTTATGGTTACTGGATTGGTTTAAATAGTATACATGTTTGGATGTATTGGTATTTTGTTTGGAATATGTTATTGTTAACATTCATTTGCAGAATGTACATGGTGCATAGATTGTATGCATCATGTATACCATGTAAATGCAATGTTTTGAGTGGCATTTGAGGCTTTTGATTGGAAGATGAGATTGGATTTTTTAAGGAAATTGATTTTATTGTACTGTGTCTGTATGGAGAAGTGGTATTTGTAGTAGACATGTTTTTGATAACCCTTCTACATTTATTTGTATATTGGTTCATCATGTGTGTGTCTCTCTCTCTCTCTCTCTCTCTCTCTCTCTCTCTCTCTCTCTCTCTCACTCTCTCTCTCTCTCTCTCTCTCTCTCTCTCTCTCTCTCTCTCTCTCTCTCTCTCTCTCTCTCTCTCTCCTCTCTCTCTCTCTCTCTCTCTCTCTCTCTCTCTATATATATATATATATATCTATATATATATATATATCTATATATATAATATATATATATATATATATATGTGTGTGTGTGTATATACGCCTGATGAAGCCACTGTACAAATGAATGAGTGAAGGGTGGGTATCGGGCCAGGGTGGCTTAACCCCTTAATTACCTTTGCGGTTATTATCTGATAAGGTGATTAAGGGGTTAATTGATATCTGAATGTAATTGCAATGTATTGGCTATGTATTTTGTGGGCAACGGAAGACAAGGATTTTGCTGGCGACTGGGTCTTCTTATTGATGAGGTCAGTAGTACTTTATTTATTTTTATATGCTAGTAAATGTGTTTAATAATGGGCAAATAATCTATTATCCTATCTGGATGCATATTCACACAGGGTGTGTTTTATATGAATTAGGGGGTTCTCCGCAATGCCACATTTAGGATTTATCTGTAGTTAAAATGAGGCAAGATTTTTCCTTGTTAAGAATGAAGTTTAAACTACTTTTTACCATGAGATATTAGGGGGGGGGCTACAATGGAGGGTAAATGGCTTTAACCACAACCAGGTAAAACAAGTGTTTCCTAAAACTAGGGCAAAGTTGAAAAAGAATTCACAATAGAGAAAAGTCTCCACAGTACAAATCTGGGGCAACACTGGGACAAATGCACTTATCTTATGTTTCACTCAAACTTTCCAAAAAAGAGAGAGATGTGGAGAGATTTTATAAACACACCTGGGATACCTGGGAAATAACCTAATTTGAATATATTCAAATAGTTTATATTAGCATATGTCCCAGATATCTCAGGTGTGTTCACAGTTATCTCTCTGGTGTTTTACGAAAAAGTGTTTGGGATACTTATTAGTCCGTGGGTGAGCTAAATACTGTAATACTGTAGCTCCCTTCACTTGTCTAGAGCCCTCCCCCATATTTGAGATATTTAAAATTTTTCATATTTTGATGTTTGCCAATTCTGGCAAAACCATCTCAGATCTACAGTATGATGCATGGGGCATACAGTAAGTCTCTCAGCGGCAAAAATTAAATGCACCTGATTTATTATGGAAACACATTTCCAATTAAACCAGTTGGATTTTCTTGTTTGGTGCATTTGGTATAGGTAGTTTGTATTATAAACATTGGTTTTGTAGTCAAAAACATTGATAAATTACCCCATATACAGTAGTTTATCATCTAAATGTTATACAGTACATTGGTTGCAGGAAAATAGTGTATGGGATTTGCAAAGAGCTTGGATTGGATCTACTGTATGTGTACTTTAGGTTCTTCCCATATGCAGCACTTTTATTTACGTGATATGCTTCCTGAATGTGAGTGTAAATTATGAATACATGGGGTACTGGTCAGCAATGACTACAAACTGTGTCTTTAAAAATCTTATGTGCTACATACCATGCACTGTACTGTAATTGTGAAGCGCTTTGAGTCCCATTGGTAGAAAAGCGCAATATGAAATAAAGTTATTTCTGTTGAAGAAATCCAAATAGTGTTTAGGTTTGACAAGACTGTCCCGATTTAAATGTATTTATAAAAATGTTTTTATAAAGTTTTCATATAGTTCAGAACCTTGTTTAGGCGTGTTGAAAGGATTTTAGCAAAGAGCTTGATATCCATGTTTATGATTGATATGGGCCGATAGCTTGGGCATAACGAGGGGTCTTTCCCTTCCTTTGGAATAATGATAATCGAAGCCTCGAGCATTTCACTTGGCACTGTTTCCCCTTTCAGAATTTTATTGAACCACCTGACTAAATATGGTTTAAGTATAGCCTCGAACATTTTGTAATACAGATTTGAAAATCCATCTGGGTCTCGGGCTTTGGAGTTTTTAAGGTTTTTGATTGGCACTGAAACCTCCTCTGCCGTTATAGGGCCGCCTAGTATGTTAGCATTTGCGTTATCTAGTTTGGAGAGTCTGCATGCTTCTAGATACTTGTCTATTTTTACTCCCAGGTCTGGTCCACCTGTTCTGCCTTGTTTAGGTTGTATAGGTTGTTATAGTACTTTACGAATTCCTTATTAATGTCTGAGGGGTTATAGGTTAGGATATCTTAAACTGTTTTATAGATGTTTAGAATAGACATCTTATTCCTCAATTTTGCTGCAAGATACCTGCACGCCTTGTCCCTTTTTCATAGTACAACTGGTTGGTCCATCGCATTGCTTTTTCGGTATATTCTAACATTACATTTTTAAGTTCCACTCTGTCTTTGTCTATTTTGGTCCTAATTATGGTTGACGGGTTTTGCTGGAATGCCTCGTCGCTTTTCAAATTGTCATTCAAGCTTTCTATTCTCTTTTTCTTTTCTTTTTTTTTCTATGTGAAGCTATGCTAGTTATTTTGCCCCTCGGGGTTGTCTTATGGGCAGTCCAGAGCGTGGTTTCTGCCACTTGGCCGTTATCATTTTGTAGGAAATATTCCCGGAGGGCAGCACCAATCACCTCTTTAGTTTCAGGTATCCATAACAGCAGATCGTTTGATCTCCATCATGCGTTAGGAGACCTCTGGTTTCTGACCCTCACCGTCAGCGTCACTGGTGCATGATCTACCAGGTGATATTGTCCATGTCGGCTTTAACTATATTGTTAGCTAGCTCTCTAGACAGAAGTATATAATCTATTGTTTGTGGGGGGCCGAGTAGAATGAGCATCCTCTGGTCATGGGGTACATCAGTCTCCACATGTCGACTAGGGCATTCTCTGTCAATTATTTTTTCAAGGTCTTGGAATTTGTTCATTGTGTGATGCTCATTTTGGGGGACTCTCGCTCTGTCCCTGGCTTTGTCTAATATTGTATTTAGATCACCACCTATTATCACATGACCTCTTCTAAGGTGGGTTATAATTTGAAAGGCCTCATTTTTTTAAAATTGAAAATGCCACTCAATGCACATCTTGCCACATGTATGTGCACTTGGAGAAGCTGTTCCAAGGAGCATACCGCTGTGAAAAGTGTGAGCGGGTGGTGTCTTTAGAGTCAGAGATTGCTGATCTGAAGAGGCAACTTGCAATATTGAGGGACATTGGCAATCTTGAAAGGGAATTAGAGCTCACTGAGCAGGCCCTTGCTTCGACTAGTGGTGCAGATGGTGGCGCTGTTAGTGAGGAGCAGGTAGGTAGCGTGGTTGCTGTTAGTGAGGAGCAGGTAAGTAGCTGGGTGACAGTTAGAAGGGGAAGCAGGGGCAATAGGGAGAGGCAGGTCGTGTCTGAGCTGACACATCCCAATAGATTTGCCATGTTGAGTGAAGATATTGGGAATGTTGGGGCAGAAATGACACGGCTGGGGGAGACTAATTCCTCTAGCAGCCAGGGGAATAGTTCTTCCAGCATAGTGGGGACTCAGGATGCTCAGATACAAAGAAAGATTGTGGTGGTAGGGGACTCCATTATTAGGAAGGTACATAGGGCAATCTGTTGCCAGGACCGCATGAACCGAACAGTTTGTTGTCTCCTGGGTGCTCGGGTGCGGCACATTGCGGATCGGGTAGACAGATTGTTGGGGGGGGGGCTGGGATTGACCCGGCGGTCTTGGTACACGTTGGCACCAATGACAAAGTTAGAGAAAGATGGAGGGTCCTAAAAAATGATTACAGGGATCTAGGCCAAAAGCTTAAGGCAAGGACCTCCAAGGTAGTATTTTCTGAAATACTACCAGTGCCATGGTAGAAAGGGGGGGGGGGGTGATAGACAGCACTCTGACACAATGACTCAGCAAGGTTGCAGGGTGCACGGAACAGGAAGAGACCCTAATACCCTTCAGAAGTACTAACAATCCAAAAAATAGTACCAGCACTCTCTGTCTCACAGCTACAGATATAAGCGAATACCAGTGTAGGGCAAATGAATAATTTAATGACACTAATAATAAACTGAAAATATAGCAACAATAACCAATACGCCAATGCAAGAATAAATATCACCATAGAGGAAATGAAAATATAGGGGGTAGAGGGGAAAGAAGGAGAAGGGGAAAAAAACACAAAAGAAAAGCAAAAAATCACAAAAATGGAAAAAGGAAAGCAAACTAGGGGGGCGACGTTTCGAGGGGTGACCTCTTCATCTGGCCCATTCCCCCTGGTCCCAAAGGGTCCCAGAGGTACTTCCCTAATCCTTCTCTCCCCACTGTCAAATGATCCCACACTCAGCTAATGATATAAATCTAAAGTCTAAAGAGGGCAAATCACATAAGCAGATATCAAATATCAACCACTGAATGTAGATACAAGAATATTGTGAAAGACACAGAACATATGCAGATATCAGATATCAATCAGTGAACAAGTATAAGCAAACCCTCTTCCTGGTGCCTTGTCAAGTTCTTGGGGACCAGGGGGAATGGGCCAGATGAAGAGGTCACCCCTCGAAACGTCGCCCCCCTAGTTTGCTTTCCTTTTTCCATTTTTGTGATTTTTTGCTTTTCTTTTGTGTTTTTTTCCCCTTCTCCTTCTTTCCCCTCTACCCCCTATATTTTCATTTCCTCTATGGTGATATTTATTCTTGCATTGGCGTATTGGCTATTGTTGCTATATTTTCAGTTTATTATTAGTGTCATTAAATTATTCATTTGCCCTACACTGGTATTCGCTTATATCTGTAGCTGTGAGACAGAGAGTGCTGGTACTATTTTTTGGATTGTTACTACCAGTGCCATGCACTACACCAGGGAGACAGTCAGAGATCAGGGAGGTTAATGCATGGCTAAGAAAGTGATGCAGGAAGGAGGGGTTTGGGTTTTTAGAGCACTGGGACTCCTTTTCTGAGAGGTGCCATCTATATTCTAGGGACGGATTGCACCTCAATGAAGAGGGATCTTCTGTGCTAGGGGGGAGAATTCTAAAAAGGTTGGAGGAGATTTTAAACTAGGATGGAGGGGGGAGGGGAACGAAACAGATAATGAACTAAATGGAATAGATGAGGATACAAGGTGGTATGGCGGTAGAATGGGGGTAAGTGCAAGTTTGACAAGCAGTGAGACACCCATAGTAAATACAGATAATACTAGAAAACTTCTAAAGACTAAACAAAGTGGGCGCAGAAAGGAAGGAGCAGATAAGATAATAGTACAGGCTGAAAAAAAACTGAAATGCATGCTTGCTAGTGCAAGAAGACTGACAGATAAAATGGGGGAGCTTGAATTAGTAGCTGCAAGGGAGCAGTATGATATCATAGGCATTACTGAAACATGGTGTGATGAAACTCATGATTGATTTAGAGGGTTATTCTCTTTTTCGGAAGGATCAAACAAATAGAAGGGGAGGTGGAGTATGTTTATATGTTAAACCAGATCTAAAACCTATTATAAGGGATGATGTCTATGAAGGGAATGATGAAAATGTAGAGACTTTGTGGATAGAAATTAGTAGTGGAGGTAAAAGTATAAAGAAAATGTTTGTGGGAATATTCTATAAACCACCAAATATCTTTGAGATTGAGGAAGCTAAAATACTTTTGCAAATGGAGAAGGCATCAAAACTGGGTCATGTTTGCATAATGGGGGATTTTAATTATCCAGACATAGACTGGGGCAATGAGATTATCATTACAATAAAAGGAAACAGGTTTTTGGGGGTGCTTAAAGACAATTATATGACCCAAATTATTGAGGAACCAACCAGGAGAGGGGCAGTTCTGGATTTGGTCATATCAAACAATGTAGAAGTAATAACAAATATTCAAGTCCTGGAACATTTGGGTAACAGTGATCATAACATGGTCTCATTTGAAATAAATAATCAAAAAACAGATTACTTGGGTTCAACAAAGACCTTCAACTTTGGAAAGGCAGATTTTAATAAACTGAGGTAGTAATACAATGGGATGATGTTTTTGCAGGGAAAAAAATGTAGAAGATAAATGGGCAGTCTTTAAAACATTGTTAGAAAAGCACACTTATCAGTGTATACCCTTGGGTAATAAGTATAAAAGAAATAAGTCAAATCCAATGTTGCTAAATAAACAGGTAGGGGAGAAAATGGACAAGAAGAGGAAGGCGTTTAGATTCTTTACGTCAGAAGGGACAGAGACATCGTATCAGAATTATAAGGAATGTAACAAAAATTGCAAAAGGGCAATCAAATTAGCAAAACTGGATAATGAAAAAAGGATTGCAATAGAAAGTAAGGTCAACCCTAAAAAAATCTTAAATTAGCAAAAATGGATAATGAAAAAAGGTTTGCAATAGAAAGTAAGGTCAACCCTAAAAAATTCTTTAAGTACCTTTATAACAAAAAAATGAGAAAAGAAAATATAGGACCCTTTCAGTGTGAGATGGTTAGGCAGATTATTGGAGATAATGAAAAAGCTGAGGTGTTAAACAAATTATTTGCCTCTGTGTTTACCAGGGAAGAATCAAGTTCAATAGTAGTTCCGCAGGAGGAAGCCACAACCTCCATATTAATGAACAATTGGTTAACTGAGGAAGAAGTTCATAAGCGGCTTGAAAAAATTTAAGTAAATAAGGCACCTGGCCCCGATGGCATACATCCAAGAGTACTTAAGGAGTTAAGCTCAGTAATAGCAAAACCTTTATATTTAATATTCAAGGACTCCATTTCCACAGGCTCGGTACCACAAGATTGGCGTAAAGCAGATGTGGTGCCTATATTTAAAAAGGGAGCTTGATCACACCGGGGAATTACAGACCTGTAAGCCTGACGTCAATAGTAGGGAAACTACTTGAAGGTTTAATACGGGATAATATTCATGAATACCTAATGGAAAACAAAATTAGTAGTAATAGTCAGCATGGATTTATGAAGGATAGATCTTGCCAAACTAACCTTATTTGTTTCTTGAGGAGGTAAGTAGGAATCTAGACCAGGGTAATGCAGTTGATGTGGTCTACTTAGATTTTGCAAAGGCTTTTGATACGGTTTCACACAAGAGGTTGGTGTACAAAATAAAGAAAGTTGGACTCAGTAATAATATATGCACCTGGATTGAAAACTGGTTAAAGGACAGACAACAGAGGGTTGTCATAAATGGAACTTTTTCAGGTTGGGCTAAAGTCGTGAGTGGAGTACCTCAGGGATCGGTACTGGGACCCTTGCTTTTTAATTTGTTTATTAATGACCTTGAGGTTGGAATCGAGAGCAAAGTCTCCATCTTTTCTGATGATACTAAATTGTGTAAGGTAATAGAATCAGAGCAGGATGTAATTTCTCTTCAGAAGGAACTTAGAGAGACTGGAAACGTGGGCAGGTAAATGGCAGATGAGGTTTAATACAGATAAATGTAAGGTTATGCATTTGGGATACAAGAATAAAAAGGCAACTTACAAATTAAATGGAGAAATATTGGGGGAATCCTTGATGGAGAAGGATTTAGGAGTGCTTGTAGACAGCAGGCTTAGCAATAGTGCCCAATGTCATGCAGTAGCTGCAAAGGCAAACAAGATCTTATCTTGCATCAAACGGGCAATGGATGGAAGGGAAGTAAACATAATTATGCCCCTTTACAAAGCATTAGTAAGACCACACCTTGAATATGGAGTACAATTTTGGGCACCAACCCTAAGAAAAGACATTATGGAACTAGAGAGAGTGCAGAGAAGAGCCACCAAATTAATGAAGGGGATGGACATTCTAACTTATGAGGAGAGGCTTGCTAAATTAGATCTATTTACATTAGAAAAGAGGCATCTAAGAGGGGATATGATAACTATATACAAATATATTCAGGGACAATACAAGGAGCTTTCAAAAGAACTATTCATCCCACGGGCAGTACAAAGGACTCTGGGCCATCCCTTAAGGTTGGAGGAAAGGAAATTTCACCAGCAACAAAGGAAAGGGTTCTTTACAGTAAGGGCAGTTAAAATGTGGAATTAATTACCCATGGAGACTGTGATGGCAGATACAATAGATTTGTTCAAAGAAAGGTTGAACATCTTTTTAGATGGGAAAGGTATACAGGGATATACCAAATAAGTATACATGGGAAGGATATTGATCCAGGGATTAATCCGATTGCCAATTCTTGGAGTCAGGAAGGAATTCATTTTTCCCCTTAATGGGGTTTTTTGTTTGTCTTCCTCTGGATCAATAAGTAAGTATAGATATAGGATAAAGTATCTGTTGTCTAAATTTAGCATAGGTTGAACTTGATGGACGGAAGTCTTTTTTCAACCTCATCTACTATGTAACTATATGTAACTATGTAACTATGTAATTTAAGAAAGCGTCCTGGTTTTCATTGGTGACGTACATGCTGGCTATGGTTAACTCCATTGTATCCAGTTTATCAATGACAATTAGCCATCTTCCATTCTTATCTCTTTTTAATTTTTCCACTGCGAAGGGTACACTTGTTCTGAACATAATGGCTACTCTAGCCTTTTTGTTTTTGCTAGTGAGTGATAAACTTGAGGGAAAGATTTATCTTTCAGGCGAGTAACATCCTCTCTGTTTAAGTTTGTTTCTTGTATTACAGTATGTACATATCACCTTGTCTAGTTTAAAATCTCTGATCATTAATCTTCTTATCATATGGGGAGTTCAGGCCCTTTATGTTCAGGGTAACTATTTTTAGGTTGTCAGTAATTTATTATTTTTTATTTTTATTTTTTTATTTAGCTGTTTCGCCCAGGTTTAGCCTAAGTACTTTATGGTTCTTTTGAGTTCTGCTTTGAGTTAGGGGGCTCAAGTTGTCTTGTGCATTGCTTGTAGTCTACTTGCCATGGAAAGATGGGTGCACACATGGGGTAGGAGAGGTATAATTGGGAAAAAAGCAAAAAAAGGGTCTAACTTGGAGTTGGATGGGGCCCTTCCACATTTTGGGCTTTTGACTGCTTGTGGGGTGTGTGTATTATGCAGAGTCTAATGGTGTGTTCGGGTGAATTGTGGTACCTTCTGTCTGAGTTTTGCTTAATCTTGTCCCTTCAGTTTTCACATGAGTGTTGTCTGTGTCTTACGTCCTTAGTCATGGTTCCTAGGGAAAGTGCCCTTATCTTGTGCCTTACACACAGAATCATTAGTCATAAACAGTTTATACATTGCTTAAACAGACTATTAAAATTTTAATCATTTTTGTATTCTCTCAGCTTCTGAGTTACTGCTGTGCAGCAGACACCTGGCTTCTTGCTCATTTTCTTAATATAAATATGCCAGTCGTAGCTATGGCTGGATGCTCTGTAAACCAAGGTCATCCTCAACTTTCTTGCTAACTATTGTTTGAACTTCCACATACAATTATAACAGCAGGCTTTAATATACAGTATATATACCAAGATCTCATTTTCAGTCTATCAACCAACAAGTCTAGTCTAATACTATTTTCAACCAAAAAGTCAATTTTGCATGGTAGACCTTGGGGGGATAAGTTTTTGATAAATGTCCGTTATCTTTCCCAACTGTGATTCAGATAGTCTTGAATCTTATCTAGTTAAGGTCGAGGTCTCTGCATCAGTCAGGTCTTTATTTTAGTACAAACAATGGTTTAGACAAGATCCAGTTTCATTTGGCTGGTTTTGAGGGCTAAGGGGGCTATGCACTAAGCTCAATGGGTTTGCGTTCTGATGTTCAAAAAAAGCACGTCCGTTAAAAAGTGAGGCCGGCGACGCGATTCACTAAGGCCTTGAGCCCATTTTTTAACGTACGTGCTCAAAACACCCACAGCGTACGTGTTGCTTTTTTCCCCCCTGCTAGCATTCTTAAACTTCACGTAGAGAGAGCAGTCCGTGGGGTCCAAAAGCGGAGCACAGCTACAGCGAATAAAACGGGGGCTACAAACCAGCAGACATATTAAAAATCCTTTATTGTGTGGTGGTGGGGGGTCAGAACAAACTCTGACGCGTTTCGGGAAGAATCCCTTTGTCAAAGAGGATTCTTCCCGAAACGTGTCAGAGTTTGTTCTGACCCCCCACCACCACACAATAAAGGATTTTTAATATGTCTGCTGGTTTGTAGCCCCCGTTTTCTTTGCTGTAGCTGTGCTCCGCTTTTGGACCCCATGGACCGCTCTCTCTCCCTGCATTTGGCGTGAGGCACGGAAAACATGAGGATTCCATTGCTGCATTTGTGAGTACTCTGCCTGTTATATTTTCATTTACATTAGATTGTGGATACTGCCTGTCCCATTGAATTAGCTGATCTGCCCACTATGGTATATATAGAGGACAGTCAGCTTATCAAAGGGACTTGCTCATGGTCGTATTTCATTACACAGGCACTACAAATAGAGTCTCACGCAGCTTTCATTGACTTTTTATTGATTGATCATCCTCAATAACAGTGATCACCATGCTATATTTTTCTAATTAGTCTACCTGTTACTGAGCCCTGAGCATTGGGACTGGTGCCCTATAAACTTTAAACTTCACGTACGCTAGCTGAGAGAAAAAAAAGCCGCATGTAACATTTGCATGGAGATTTGCCATCTCCATACAAGGCTGTTACAGGCGATCGTACACTAAATAAATACATTTGAATAATAGTGTACATGAGTATGGGGTCTCCGGAGCTGAACAGCATTGGTTTCAGGTCCGAGGACCCCCTACTTCAGGAGATACAGGCCCCTGTAAAGTGCTGTGTGCATGAAACGCGTAGGTGCGTTCATGTGGTCCTGTTATTGTTTGTCTAGCCTGCAATAAACCAGACCTTATTGCCATTTTGGAGTGCTTGCTTTTTTCCTTCTCTCCGGTCTAGTTGGAAGTTGGATTCTTCTGGCTGTGCTGCTCATCATCTAAAGTTACTCACTTGAATCTACCTTTGGATGGACTGCACGCCCCTGGTGTCTGGAATGTCCACAGAAGCACACAGGCAAAGGGCCGCAGTGCCCTGTCATATATGTATATGTACACCTGTGCAACTTTATTTTCTGATTTGTTTATACTTGGTTGGGTGTTCATTATTGTGTTTAATCTGTGGTTGTCAAGTGGACTCCACTAGACACATATCCCTTCCTATTGTATATTTATTCATGTCTCCTGGACACTCCATTGTCATCTGGATTATCATGCTTATTTTACGCTACAGATGGAACACTCTCTAATTATTGCAGCATCACACTCCATTTCACTTACTATTCATTTTGAGTTGGTTTAGGAATTAATTGATTTAATTGGTTAATGGTTTAATTAATTAATTGTTGATGTTGTTACTGCTTGTATTCATTGGATTAGCTGGCTACTGTTTTTATTTACTTTATTTAGGTATGCTAATGCAGTGTTTAATAATGGGCAAATAATCTATTATCCATATCTGGATAATAGTTATTTTGCACATTATTATACTGTATGTGTTAGGGGGTGTATTTAGTTAGAAATAATGTTTAGTATTTTTGTAGGCACAGTATTGGTACCGCAGGCCCGCGGGTACCCCGGGACACCCGCGCGACCCGAGGCCTCCCTCTGGGACCCCGCGTGGTCAGCCGGGGACACCCACCGGCCTGTTGTATGGGTGTTGCTCATGTAAAAATGTAAAGCAAGAATTTTTTCAAAGTCCAGCTTTTTTTGCGTCTACCTTGAATTGAATTTAACGCAAACAGGGTAACGAACGAGCAAAGTTGGACTTACACTGGCGACACACTTTATCGCAGTGCGGCCAGATCCGCAAGCCGGGAGATTTCCCGGCTTGCTAGTGGCCGCCCCTCGGCGTGCCGCGCGTCATAGACGCGCGGTCACGCGTCTTCGGGAGCCTGCGCCCCCTGCACGCGCGTCCAGGGCTCCCCGAGGGAGCCCTGGTGTCCCGCGATCGCGGGACAGCGGCAGGGGGTTCCGGGGGACCCGGCGGACCCGGCAGCGGTAGGGAGAGCGCCCCGATCGGAGGGCGCTCTTCCGCTGCTTCGGCGCGCGCCCGTCACACTCGGGCGCGCGCCAGGCTACTGCTGCGGCACAGAACGGGCAAATGCTCGAATAAACTGTGCCGCAGCAGTAGAAAAATTTCCTGAAAAAAGTCAGTTTTAGAGCGCAAAGTGCCTGTTTGCGTGGCTTAGTGCATCGTGTTCAGTGCAACATCACATTCTAAGAGCACTTTGCGCTCTAAAAACGACTTAACGGAGCTTAGTGCATGACCCCCTAAGTGTATTTCATGTCTTGTATTCTTTGTTGGAACTCTGTTCCATTCTTCCTGCTGTGGCAGGGGATGGGCTGCCCCAGGTCTTTGAAAAGTCCTGGATGGGTTTCCAGTCCGAGAGAAGTTATGAAATCTGGTCCCTCAGCTGGTCTTCTCATAATGGCCCTTTTCCCTTGTGGGATGCCTGCAGGCGGAAGGGGACCCCCAGCGATACCTGATCCCGTTGTTCCTTAGGAGGCTTGTAATTCCTCTGATGTCCGTTTCCTCGAAGCGGATCTTGTCTAGATTTCTGGTTTTGTTGAAGATCTCCTCCTTACTTGAATAGTAGTGGAGCCTTGTTATGATGTCTCTGGGGCCTCTCCCTTCGTAATCCCTTGGCCTCAGAGCTCTGTGGGCTCTATCCAGTTTGAACTTGTCATTGGTTGCCTTTGGTTGAATGTTTTGGAAGAGTTTGTGGAGGTAGGGTCTAATCTCGTCTGGCGTAACTGTCTCTGGAATGTTTCTTATTCTGATATTGTTAATCCGAGATCTGTTCTCAGCTTCCTCTAGGGCCTCCTGCAGCTGGGCCATTTGTTCCATGGCTCCTTGTAGTCCGGTGGTCCTCAGCTCTACCGCAATGATTTCTATTCGGAGACTGCTCATTGCATTTTGTAACTCCTCGCAAAAGGTTTGTTTGATCTCTTTCACCCAGGCCTTCACTTCTGATGCTTGAGCTCCGTTCTGGCTCAGATTCTGAGTCAGTCACCTCATGGTCTCACAGCATAGCTTCATCTTCTTTTTCTGGAGGTAGTAAGGGCATGTTCTTTTTATTGAAGAATTTTTGTGTTTTCTTGGGAGCCATTTTGCTGTAATATCTAATTACCATGTGTTCTTTCTCTCTTGCCTTTTTCCCCTCCTCTTCTCCTCCTTCTCCCCCTTGGCATGTTACAAAGCTGAGGCTATTTCTTATCTCCTGTAGCTTATCATGTCTCGTCAGTGCTCTGGACTTATATCATCGTGCTTAATGGTACCCCTCTTGTGCCCCTTTCTCTGAAACTATTTTACTGCATTATAACTTGTGATTGTTCAGAGCTGGTTTCTTTGGTTCTCACCCTCTGCTGGGTCTCAGCCTTCTCTTCCTGCCTCTCAGAGGTCTTCCTGGGGCTTGCTCGCCAGACGTATGGGAAAGTAATCAACTCCAGCAATTGCTGTCTCTTCTTCACTGTGCTCGGTCCCCTCACCCCTAGTGCAAAGTCTTTTTTATTGAGCAGGTTCACCCTGAGCTGGGGCTGGAGGGGTCTTAGTTTCTGTGTGGGCCTAACATCCCTCCCAGGATTGACAGTCTCAGGCTGCTGGCCTCCTCTGTCTTCCCAGCGTGGCAGCCTCCCCCCTCCTTCCTCCTTCTCAGGCCTACCTCGATATCCTGTGACAATCCTCTCTGGGGTTGAGCCTGCTCACACTCCTGGATCTCTGATCCATACTCCGTGGAGGACCAGGAGGCAGGGCATGTGATTTCAGCTCCCGCACAGGACCCCCTCTGCTCCTCCACTACAGAGCTCCAGCTGCCTGCCTGCTTGTTTGCCTCCCTTCATTCCATAATGTCCCTTTTATAGAGTGGTACCCAAAACTGTACTCCATATTCAAGGTATGGTGTTACGAAGGATTTATATAGCAGTACAATTATGCTATTTTTTTCGATTCCATCCATATGCAGTTTTATGCAAGTTAATATCCTATTGGCCTTTGCAGCTGCTGCCTGAACACGATTGTTAACCCTGCTGTCAACAAGCACTCTTAACTACTCCATCGAGTATTGACCTCATTTTGCCCCATTTAGTTTGTATGTAGCCTGCTTATTCTTGCTTCCCAAATGCATCACTACCCCTTTCAGTGACTAATAAGTTTTGATAAAGAATCTATTAATTTAGATAGTTTTGTCCTCTCTCTTACCAATCATACTGTAGTAAATGGGTAAGAATTAAAGTCAATAGGAAATTAAAATTCCCTAAAAAACTGGGATAGTGAATACTTAGAGGATGAGGTAGTTTAAGGCTTTGAAGTAGTGTAGGATTCTGTCAAATGTGATAACAGAGAAAAAATGCGGTACTGGCACCAAATAGCAAGATAAACCAAGGGAAGCATAAGATAACACATTGATACAATAATGTCAGGTAGTGTAAATAACCTTTAGGTGGGCAGAGATCCTTCAAAAAGCTGGCAAAGCAGTTGAAAAGGTCTGTCAGAACAAGGCTATTTATTGCTACACAGGCTAGGAGTTGGGCTGAAGGGCCACGGGTACAATAAACTGATATTGCCTGGGAAAAAACAGGCCTAGAGTGGAAACTAATTACAAAACAAGTACATGTACCTGTATTTAGTTTACTTGTTAATATTAATTCAGGTTCCATATTTTCTAAGCAGCGCTATGCTGCAAAACACTCTACAGCCCATTGACTTTAAAGGCTGTAAAGTGTCTTCCAGCATGGGAAAGTATATTATGGCAGAAGATTTCTTAGTAAATATGGCCCTTAATTGTCCTCCATACATGTACCATACACATAGATGTCACACATACACATGATATATTGATGCTACTAACGGGCATAATGCCATCTGTTGTCTACTTTTCAGATCAAGCCGATGATTGGTTCTGTTGACAGAAGCACACCGTATGAATATCATTGACTCCAATCTTAGAGCTTTTCTTACAAGTGAACATCAATTACGACCGGTATGATACTGTATACTATACCAAAAATTCATAAAGATAAACTGAAACCTCCTGGAAGACCAATAGTTCCTGGTACTCAATCTATACATTTCAACCACTGGTGACATATCTGTATGCTATCCTTAGACCTTATGTGAAGGTGACTTTGTCCTTTCTTAGGGACACATCACATTTTTGGGGGCTGTTACTGACTTTGGACATTTGGATGAGGGTATATTGTTAGCGACTTTAGAGGTGCAGAGTCTCTAAACCTCTATATCACACTTGTATGGTATAGAAGCGGTTAAAGGATCGATTAGTGGGGATTTTTCTTCTATTGGAGATCATTCTAGCATAATCATTTCCATTTTGAATCTTCATCTTATGAGCAATGCCAGGGTACAGCCATGGGGAGCAATGTTGCACCAGAACATGCAAACATTTTTATGGACTCATTCGAAAGACAGTTTTTCTATATGGATGTTGGCGTTGTGAAAATTACTGCCTATGGAATCGTTATATTGATTATATTTTCCTGCTCCGGTAGGGAAGTACGCAGACATTGGTTGATTTTGTTAATGATCTCAATGCCAAACATACTAGATTATGGCAGGGTTAATTTTTGAGATGGTGAGATTACTTAAAAGCGTAATAAATTACAAACAGTTTTTTTTTCTAAACCCACAGATTGTAACAATTTATTGCATGCTGAAAGTTTTAATTAACCGCTAGAGATGGGCGAATTTTTGGGGTGGATTTGGATCCGCAGCGGATCGACTGGTTCCTTTGGTCCAAAAATTTCAGTGGATCAATCTCAAAAAGGGTGATTCAAATTTTGAAGATTTTTTATTATTATTACCACTACACTCCGCAGATTCTGCAACCCGTGGACGGATTGTCAGAATCCAATCCACGAATTCAGTAATCCGTTGCAGATTTTTAAGAATCTACCAACAGATTGCTGAATCTGCGGATTGGATTCTACAAATCCGTCAATGTATTGTATCCACGTGGATTAAAACAGTCCAGATGCGTCTGCGGATTTTACACCGTGAAATGGATTTGGGCGGATTCACCCATCTCTATTCACTACACTTATTGAAGAATTTACCTTTGAGTCAATTTATGCGTGTGAAAATAATTGTGAGTATACCATATACCGTTGGGGTGAGATTACTTCTGATGGCAAATAAATTTGCTGTGAGAGGCTATTTAGTTGATCTTTTGTTGACTCATATTGATAAGGTTACAAGTATGGAAAGGGAACATTTATTAACATTAAAAAAAGACGTGCTAAACAGAGAATTAATAGAGTTCCTTTTGTATTAAAGTTTGCATTAGCTTCTTGGTATATTGAAAGAAGCATTAAGAGACATTGGATAATTTTTTATTGAGATCCGATGTTGAGAATTGTATTTAATATAAAAACACAGAAAAAATATAGTGCTCACTAGTACGTAATAATATGAAATAATGATTTGCGTCCAATAATGCCTAGATTGGCAAAGGGTGCATCCAATGAGCTAGATAAATTGTATATCACAAACAGAGAGTATAGTGATTTCACCGCCACTCTCTAGCTAGAAGCTCATTTTTGGATGCACTCCAGGACTATTAAAACATACATTTAATAAGTAATATTAAAAAAAGGTTTACACACTAATAATGAATAAAGAAAAAACATGTGTGGTGTATTTAAAAATAGGGTGGGGATGGACCAGGATGGTAACGTGAACCCTGAGGTGTATTGCCTAATAGAGGTAGTTGCCACACTATGTTGGTAATACAGTGTGCAAGGTAACCACCAGAGGGTACCTAAGAATTAGTAGGATAATGTATCCGGCTGCATAACTCAACAACCAATGTCTGGAGTGTAGCTTGCTGGTGCTGAAATAGAAACTGTCTCTAACACAGCATACCCATCAAGCCAACCTATAATTGCTATTTCGTGAAAACCCTCCTGTGAGATGTAATGAAGTAGTTTTGGCCAGGGTCAATGATACTGGGTACAGTATGTATAGAAATTTTGTCATAGTGGAGATCTGACCCATTGATAGATAAAGACACCTGACTACTGAAAGGCAAGAAATCAATGTAAGCTCAGGTAGGGTAACACACAATCATAGGTTGGTGGTACAGTATGTGGCTTGAGCCTGTGTAGGGCTGAATCTATATACTGCTATATAATGCAGTGTGATGTAAACATGGCTATTCTGCCGAGAGGAAACTAGTTACCCTGTCAATTCCTTCTCTGCAATGTGTGGTATTTAAATGTCTCAAATCTGCAGTTAGAATGTCCCATATAAATATGACAGCATAAAGGTACAGCCCATTCCTACAAAATATGCAATAGTACGTCTGCTCAATTGATAACACAATATTGTTAATAAAGCTAATATACCAATAATATACAGAGGCATTAATGCAGTGCTGGCTATATTGTGACCTCTCCGTATAAAGTGCAGTGTGTACAATGCACAGTGAATCAACAGAGAGGTATAGCCACATATAGTATAATTTGCACTGCTATAACAGAGCCTGGTGTAAAATGGCAGAGCCTGTAAAAGGTCACAGAATAATGTTAAAGTGTGAATGGCAGAGTACTAAAATCATTGCAATGGTAATGCAATGGTGTAGTACTGGCTGTGTAGTCTCCTGCTGCCACTATAATGAACCACAGAAGATATACAAGGCAGAGCTGAATTGGGAATCAGTGACAATGTAACACTCTCAATATAGCAGGGAATGAATATAATGATAGCACACGGCGGTGCTTAACAGGTGCTTAACATGGAAATACACTGTAGCACGCAGTACAAAACCAGCAAACAGCAAGCTTGTAGCAGCCTCGTGAAGGATACAGTTACCACGGTACACAGTGCCTGGTCTCCTCCCAGATGACGTCACTGCATCGAACGCCCTACGCGTTTCCCTCCTCAACGGAGATTCGTCAGGGGCAGTCCTGGTCCGTCCCCACCCTATTTTTATATACACCACACATGTTTTTTCTTTATTCATTATTAGTGTGTAAACCATTTTTTAATATTACTTTTAAATGTTATGTTTTAATAGTCCTGGAGTGCATCCAAAAATGAGCTTCTAGCTAGAGAGTGGCGGTGAAATCACTATACTCTCTGTTTGTGATATTGTATTTAATATACCTGTACCTCCACTTTTTTTCATACAGGAGGGGTAAGAATCTCTGGGACCTTTTGGTAGGGTTGGATTCTTTCAGTCCTATTAATACATAGCCTTATTTGGCAATCAGAAGAAATGACTCATTGCCTTGTTTAAATTGTATACACCAGTGGTTCCCAAACTTTTTCGGTTCAAGGCTCCCCAAGGCAATCAGAATTTTTTCAAGGCTCCCCAAGGCGATCAGGATTTTTACGCGGCGCCCAAAGTAAAAACAAAGGTGTATATACATACCTAACAGTTGCAGTGCGCAGTTGGTGTCTCTCTCAGACACTCTCACTCTCTCTCACACACTCTCTCTCTGACCTCACTCTCTCTCTCCTCACTCTCTCTCTC